>NC_139042.1:41812188-41882188 GCF_965140915.1 Aythya marila | reverse complement strand
TCCAGAACTTATAATTAAACTTCTAAAACACTCATGCAATATAGTTTTGAAATATCCCAATCCAGGAATTTCTAAGTAGAGTATTAATTTCTTCTATAGTAGCCTTGTAGTAATGAAAACATTTATCACCCTGAAATCGATACAAATGTCTTGAGCATCCTTGCTTAAGAAAATTACAGCATCTCTCTCAGCTTTATTTATTTATTTATTCATGAAGAATGAACCTTTTGTTATATGCATTTTAAACTGCCTGCACATATTGTTCTCTTTACAGGCTTAATTAGAGAATATGATCAATTTAATGTAAAGGTTTCAAAATACCACCATTGATGCACAACAAGGGGAAAAAAAGAGAAATACAAGCTTGACATTTTAAAACACTTACATTTGAAAGTCTTTCACTACTAATTGATTTTTAAAAGAGTTCTTTGGAAAAGTGAACTCAGAAATGTTTGGAAGTGTCTTGGCAGCATGCCAGAACATTTAGTACAAAGCATAACTAGACAGTTTCTGAGGCCTTACTACAACAGAGAAGATATGTTATTTGCCTCGCCTAATCTAATTTGGTATCCCAGCTGTACAGTTATATATTATGCTGTATATTTTCAGTATTTTCTGGACATCTTTAAATGATCAGTAGGCACAAGGCAACAACTTCCTGCTGTTGCAGGCAGGGTTAGGTAACACAAGGGTTTCAATTGTAAGATTTCCTTTAACTTTCCTAAAACATGTTATAATATTGAATCAATGTTCATTTCAATATTTTAGGTGGCATTTTGGACATATTTGTCTGCTAATCATTTTCTAGACTGTAGTCTAGATAGATTGGACCAAACTCAGTCATTTCTATTTGTCTTTACAGGAGTTAATTTTTTTTTGTAAAGTGAAAGGAGGGCAGATGATGTCTTATGTTCTATAATCTCTTTAAAATTACCTCTTAGATCTCCCTATATGACACTGCGTATTCTATAACATTTTGTAGTTCTTTGTTAGTTGACTGAAGTTGAAACAATTTATTTATTTATTTATTTATTTTTGTGGACTACACACTTTAAAAACATACATAGACAGTTAAAACATTAATGGAAATGACATCCATTCTATTTTAGAAAAAGAGCAGACCAAATGATAGCGGGTAACACTGACCAAAAGCAATTACTTTAAAAGGATACTTCTAAGTGTCTGAGAAAAATGATTCCTTTGACTAGATGTTTGTCAGGCCCTGTGTGTTCTTTATTGATTGCTCTTGAATATATAGCCCCCATGATTGAAAATGCCACTGATAATGTCCTGCTTTTTATTGTGCTGAGCGTATCTCATTGAAAATAATAAGAAAGAAATTTATTCAGAAAACAAGTACACATTAGAGCTATAAATTAGCTAAAAGTGACCTACGTATTACCTATGATATTAATCTTCTAACATGTCTCATTCTCTAAAACTGGAATTTAGAATTAGAGGACAAAAAATCGGGCCTTAAAAGTTACATATTAAGTATTTGTTTATTGCATGTTTTCTCTCCCGTGCCTCCCCCTTTGTATCTGATTATCTATATGGAGCACTCTAATTCATCTGCTGCTGTGAAGAGTACTAAGTTTTAAATGAGTCATAGATAAGAGTTTAGCTGGTACTATTTTTCTGTATATGATTATTTTACCTATGCAGGTGACTTTTTTTGCTCCACAATGGAAGATTCCATCTTAGTGTGACTGGCTGGCAGCTTAAAATGCCACCAGTCTATTTAAATGAACACTTGATTAGGATGATCAAGTGAATGCAGACAGATGCATGAACGGATTTAAGCAGCAGGCTGCAATTTTATTAACTTAACACCGGAAAGCTTCTGAAACACTGAAAATCTTCCCAGTCTCTCCAGTGACACCCACCCACTAGAGGATTCACAGAATCACAGAATCACAGAATTTCTAGGTTGGAAGAGACCTCAAGATCATCGAGTCCAACCTCTGACCTAACGCTAACAGTCCCCACTAAACCATATCCCTAAGCTCTACATCTAAACGTCTTTTGAAGACTTCCAGGGATGGTGACTCCACCACTTCCCTGGGCAGCCTGTTCCAATGCCTAACAACCCTTTCGGTAAAGAAGTTCTTCCTAACATCCAACCTAAAACTCAACCTAGCACAACTTTAGCCCATTCCCCCTCGTCCTGTCACCAGGCACGTGGGAGAACAGACCAACCCCCACCTCGCTACAGCCTCCTTTGAGGTATCTGTAGAGAGCGATAAGGTCGCCCCTGAGCCTCCTCTTCTCCAGGCTGAACAAGCCCAGCTCCCTCAGCCGCTCCTTGTAGGACTTGTTCTCCAGACCCCTCACCAGCTTCGTCACCCTTCTCTGAACCCGCTCAAGCACCTCGATGTCCTTCTTGTAGCGAGGGGCCCAAAACTAAACACAGTACTCGAGGTGCGGCCTCACCAGAGCCAAGTACAGGGGGACGATCACCTCCCTAGCCCTGCTGGTCACACTGTTTCTTATGCAAGCCAGGATGCTGTTGGCCTTCTTGGCCACCTGAGCACACTGCTGGCTCATATTCAGCCGACTATCCACCATCACTCCCAGGTCCTTCTCTGCCTGGCAGCTCTCCAACCATTCCTCTCCCAGCCTGTAGCTCTGCTTGGTATTATTGCACCCCAGGTGGAGGACCCGGCACTTGGCCTTGTTGAACTTAATAAATTTGATAAATTCTCATTTTGTTGTAGAATTTGGTTCTTTTTTTCAAGGTCTACAGGTATGCCTCTCTTTTTCCTCCTTCCTACAGCAAGGCAAAAGTTACTGTAGGGAGACTTTTGTGCCTTTTTCACATGCAAAAGTTTACTAGCAAAATTCTGTGTTCAGTTTAGTTTTGTGGAATGCTTACTGGCAGCTCTCCAAAGTTAAGAAAAAATATCTAGGGCTTTACATTACTTCCAAGTTTTTTGACAATTAAACTAAAATTCCAAGATTCTTTAAAATCCATTAAGATCCAAAGGAAAAAAAATAATTAAAAAAATCCTTTGTGACTCCATTGTTCAGTCATTTCTGAGGCATCCTTAGGAAAAAACAACAAAAACACTAATATGTAGCTCCCACGCCACACTTGCATGTAGAGAGTGTGATGAAACAGATGGATGAAAGATCTGGAAAAAGATATGTCCATCAGTTTAGATGAGCAAGTGAGAAGTTGGGAGCAATAGGAGATGGAGAGTTTTTTGAAACAGAAATCCATGTCTTTTCCACCTACAGACTGAAGGTCTAATCTAGTTTTTCATCTCATACACAATGGGCTAAAACCAGGAGATACAATGGATAAAGTATCTTCTGTAAACTCTGTGGAACTCACCAAAAACCGTCATTAGACATCTCTTTCAAGTAATTTCTTATGAAATCTCTTTGGCGTAATAAGAATTGCTGTTGTACAGATACAGTAACCAGTCCTTCCTTGGAGTATCACTCTCTCAGATGTTGGATTGAACTCCTTGGTATAGAGTTGAAATCTTAAGGAGGAAAAGGAATGAAGAGAGCTTTTATCAAATCCTTAAGAGATGTCTAATAATTGGTAACAGTGATAGCGGTGAGAAATGGTGAAGGAAGAGATCTGGCAGAAAAGGAGAATAAGAGGGAAAGTTATATCAGAATGGAAAATGCTCGTTAGTTGAGGATACTTTTAAATACACTTGGTTTGTGACTGGCAAGCTGTTCTGTCTTGTTGCTGTTGCTTCAGTGTTCACATGGAGATGTACACAGAACAGGCTGAGGCTCTGGGTCATCTGTCTTTGTTTATCTTCATAAGGAAAAGCTGATTTGCCAAATTACCAGCTGTGAATGACTGGGGATGAAATTAAGCTTACTTTATTTGTGTTTTCTGAATTTCTTCATGGTCAGTACTATAGGTGTGACCTCACCTAGCACTGAACTTTTTGATGTGATGTGCTGACCCATTTTAGTACCAAAATAGTCCTTTACAATGTCACCAACCTCTTTCTGTTTTGCTGTGGTTTGACATAATTTTTGCAGAGCTGTGTTTCCCCTCTGCCTCCCCTCATCATCCCTTAATAATTATTTTGCAAAAAATAGTATACTTTTCCTTTGCAGTAGTTGTGATGACAGCTGTTGCTGTATCAGATGAGTTGGCTTAAAGCAAAGAATGGTACTCTATCTGCCACAGAATTTTCTGCAAAATTCTGGTTTCAATGTTGAAGGTTTTCTTTTTTTTTTTTTTTTTTTTTATTATATATATAATTATGTTTGCAGCTGCAATACAGCTGTATTGTGTTGTAGAGCCAGGAACAAGGACAAAAAAAAATGAAAGCTGAGGTTCGGCTTATAACTAGATAGATGGAAAACTAAATGCAGCACAACTGAACTTAATCCCCTTGGTGAAGCAAGTGAGACACTAAAAGCTGGACAGTCCAGATGCAAGTTTTCTTCCATGCTAGTATCAAGATAGAAGATGATTTGTGTAGAGCTCTTTTAGAGGCTGTTATTGCCAAATTATCTGGGGAACACAGAGAAAAATATAATTCAGGATTTACTGTTAAAAATAGCTATCAATTTTTCATCAGTGATATTCTCTGCTATGAGTCATTGCTGAATATGTTTGTGCAGGAGTGCAAAAGTAAGGATGAGGAGTATTTTAGAGACAATAATGAATTAATGTTGCCATGGATTTTGTAGCTGCTACCACAGAATTTGAGTTGTCACCATGGAGTTAGGTCTGTTGTGATGCAGAATATAAAAAGACCCTGTCCTGTAGTAACTTGCTGCAGTGTAAGTTGGCTTTAGGGTGTTTGGATTTTAGATAGTAGTGGTAATAGTAATATTTTGTTTATTAGCTAGGGGCAACAGTCAGATTGCATTACTGCTTCTGTTCAGATGAAAGGGAAGCAATATTGAAGTTAACTGAGGAGTGAATTCTTAGAAATGTTAGAATTAGTGAGAAGTAATTTATAACAAAGCATCTGTGGAGGAGTCACCTTAGACATAAGTGGAATCAACAAGCCTTTCAAAAGTCCAGAGTCAAAAATTGTATTCAGTTAAGAAGTGAGGAAACTATCTGACTGTCCCCAAGCCAAAAGCCATATTGACTTTTCATATTTGGGTAGAACTACTCAATTTCTTATTCAAATGATGAGTGAGATTTTCTTTATTTTGTCTGTGGAACTTGGTTAATACATATTTAGGTTTTGTTTCTACCACTTTAAAAATTATTCTGAAGTTTCATTCCATATTTATACTATAACATTATGTAACATTATGAAAAATTAAGTGAAAATTGATAAAGCATTACCTATTTTTTAATAGGCAGGAATGAAAACAGCTATACAGAACTAATATACATGTATATATATTTTGTAAATCTGTTATTTACTAAATTCATCTATCTTTCTCTGACTTTCAAAGATTCCTCATCCTTCCCAATAGCCATTGACAGTTTATTTAAAAGCAGACAGAAGACATAATGATTTTTTTTTTTTTTTTCCACACTTATCATCCAAAATAAAGACTTGTAGCTGTTAAAAATTGGTCTTAGTGTTATTCAGATCACATAAGACTTCCTTTAATTGGCCCTTAATAAGCTTGGTTTAACTGGGATTTAAAGAAAGAACAGTGGTCATTAACATTAGCCAGATTAAGACTCTGTTAATTACCACTGAAAGATAAAGTAATATGCAAAGATGGGGTCTAAAATATTCTTGCACTTAAGCACCCAAGGAAGTTGAGAAATTTCTTGCTAACTGAAATAAGTCAATAGCTCTTTCTCTGAAAAGCTAAAAAAAAAGGAAAAAAAAAAAGAAAAAAATGTGTATGGGAGTACAATTACTATATTTAAATACTCTGGCTTAATTAGTACCATAGATACAGAAATAATTTATATGTTTTTTATTTTTTTTTCTTGTACCTCTACCATAACTTATTAATACTTTAAATATTTGATAAATTCTTCATGAATATATCATTTTCTGGTTATTAACCTTAACCATGCCTTGATTCTGTGGTTAATCTACTGTATAGACAACCATTGGTTAGGCATTGGAACAGGTTGCCCAGGTAGACTCCTTTGGGGTGTTTAAGGAAAGGTTGGACGTGGTACCTAGGGACATGGTTTAGTGTAGGGGGACCGCTAGACTAGAGGATCTTGGAGGTCTTTTCCGAGCTTAATGATTCTACAATTCTATGATAGTCTAATATATACATATTAGTGTATTTACCTATATCCTTTACATATATGAATATTAATACATAATGTTTTATATATCATGTTTACATATATCAAATGTAAGAGTATTTTCTTAATACACAATAGCAATAAAATCAAATGTTAATGTTAAATCAAATGTAAGCAAATATGTCTTTATAATAATAGCATTTTTGTGATGTCATTATAAACACCTTAAAACATTCTTTGGTTACGATAGTGGTTCAAATATTAGAGTGACATAATATTTCCACTTTGGAGTGGACTTGTGAATTTGCCAGGGTATCCTATCAATCACGGCACCAATCAAAGGAAAGAAACCAAAGATCAAATACAAAGATCAAGAAACCGACAAAGGGCAGATATAGAATCATCTTCTGTGTATGAATAGTTCCTGACTAGTCTTTAGCAGTCAGTGAGAATTTACAACCTGAAATTAGGAGTTTCTTATTTTGTATAATTATTTCTTATATTTAATATGATGTGTATTTTTTTTTTCTCCAATACTACACCAGATTCTGGTTTAAACAAACTGTTGTTCCCAATTATTTCCATCTGTATAATTATAAATATTTTTAAAACATCTAATTCTGTTTCTTCTGGAAAGTGATATGTAGTATCTCAGTTTCATGGAATATTTTCACATTCTCTTATAGTGACAAGGACTAACAGTTGTGCCAAACTTAACTGTTATGTATTCTTATATATTAATGATCTTTTTCATTTCCATCTCTCTAAACAGATTGGTGATGTTAATTTAGAAAAGGTACTAGTTACATATTTTCTACATTTTATTTCTACTTCTTTATATAATATTTCATTTTCTTCAGTTTTAAACTCCTTTAAGCACTCAACAGGTTTTCAACAGCCTGTGTCTATACCATGTACTGTTGTAGGAGACATAGTCATATTAAAAATGAAACAGTGATTAGTAGGTCAAATAAATACATGTGTTTTATTTAATTCTATTTAATATTCAAAGAGCTAGTTAGTTTACTGCTTTAATTTTTTTTAATTGTTGACTAACAATGTAGTTGAAGTATATATATATATATTTAAGGACTGATGCTGATAAATCACTACTGCATGTTTTTTGTAATGCATAGTTTTCTTTTTTGTTTGAAATATAATTCTATTTAATATGTAATACAGCTCCAACCTTTTTGGTAGAGATCAGTAAAGAAACAAAGATATACGTCAGAAGTATTATAGTATTTTCTTATAAATCAAATCTTCAGTATTCCACTTATTTTTAAAGACTGTGTGGGTGCAATATTTAAAAATGAAGTAAAAACAAACAAACAAACAGTATACACATGTATATAAATTTAATTACTTTAAAGATCCTTGTGTTGAGGATGCATTGCAGATCAGAGGGTTAATCCTTAAATCGTATCTTACCCTGTACCTTTTGGCTAAGGAACATCTGCAAATGATAAGAATGTTTCTCACCCATTCATACATGAACTGCTACTTGTAGAAGACCAGGGACTATGTGGACATTGTTATCCTCCCAGGGGTGCACCTGACACCTCCAATGCATTCTTTCATGTACGTATTTTAAGTATCAGATGATAACCATAGGCCATAAAATCAGTTGCTTTTAAAATAACAGGAACTGTGTTAACAAAAGAACTTGCCAAACTTATTGTCTCAAATAAGTATTTGAAAAACAGGGCCAAAGAGGAAGAAATATGCTTTAATCGATAGGCTATTTTTACATGTGAATGGAAGTTTGGATTCATTCTACTGGATAAGGTAGCCTAAACCCGGTCAACCTTAATTCTTTGTTAAATGCAGGTTTTCTCTTTCTAGGCTGTGCAATATCTCCCTATTAAATTTCTCATTCATCAGTTTGTGCCAAAGACAGACGGCATGTTGTCATTGTTCCCTGAATGCTTGTGCTCAGAGCGCACCCTTTGCTATGGAACTGTCTGCATTCTCTGAGGCCTACCTAAAATACTTACACATGAAAATGAGGAAGGAATCAAGATAAGATTTAGTCTGCTGACCAAGAAAGTTTTAGAGAAACTGTGCATACATATGCTTATTGCTTGCTTTTATGGCAGAAGATGTACTGAGAAAAGACTGCATTAGAGTAACTCAGCTTTGGGACCAGTTAGTCTACGCTTAATGTAGAGGTTTTGGCTCAGCAAACTTTGAGGGATCCAGTGCCAAACATGAAACCTACCAGCTCACCCTATGTTTCAGGAGGGTTAAAGGTATTTTACAGGATAAACAGAGAATTATGCTTTTTCAACATGATATTTTCCAAACCGTGTAGACAAATTTAGTTGTATAATTCAAGTGTAAAGAACGTATGGGAAAATTACATTTCACTCAGGCTGCAAGCTACTGTATAACCAATTGAAAGATACTTTGCAACCTACATGGAACATTTGCCTAGTGATATATGAATTGCTAACAGTCATTAACATTAGTAGGGCTTCACTACAATCACAGAATCACAGAATTTTGAATTTCTAGGTTGGAATAGACCTCAAGATCATCGAGTCCTTCAAGTAGACCAATGTAATAACACAACTTTTACTTAGAAGCACAAAATGATGCCACTGCAATGAACTGTTTTGGATAACTTAATAAGTGCTAAAAAAAAAACAACCAACAAACAAACAAACAAACAAATATATATATATTTTTAAAGTTCCTCAAATGTTCCTCTTTACATTTTCTTCTTTCCAATCTCTATGGTAAATACCTCAAGCACTTGCCAGTATACTCCCTCAATGAAAAGCAAGACTGAAATCTGTCACAAATCATACCTAGCTGCCAGAGAAATTCAAATTGCTGTAAGCACAAGTGTCAGGGGAGCTCTTACATCGATGCTGAAGCCATAATGCACCATTCACAACGAGATCATTGCATCATAATCTCCTTCTGAATGTGACTCCCTTTGTGTGTCAGGTGCTTGTATGTCAGATGGAGAAGAAGAAAGGGGATTGTGAGTTTAACACAATCTGTTGTTTTATGTTAAAGTGTTTTTGTTTGTTAGTTTTTTGTTTATTTTATAAAAAATGACCTGTTTCTATGCAGGATATTCTAAAGGCTTCCAAGGTACTTTCTGCCCTCTAATCTCCTCAAGTAAAAATCCGTTTTGTTAGGAATATTCATGTTTTTATTTCAGACAAGCTAGTTACTTAGAATTCTCTCTAAGCCTATAAGCTTGCAGAAGTTAATATATATTAAAAATCATCTTTATTTTCAGTATATGTATTGCTACTATTTTAATTTCCTAAGTGCACAAACAATATTTAAATGAAGAACATGTGGTTCGTCCTCAGCTGTATCAGCTTTTGAACAGAGTAAGTTTATGAAAATCCATGAAGGTGTTTTTTCCCACTCAGATTTACAGCAGCATAAGTGAAAGGAGAATCAGGGTCATATATTACAAAATGTCATTTACATTAATTCAACATCCACCAGACCTGCCTTTATTTCATGCAGTTGTGCTCACAGTGTATATGGAGGTCGTTTTGGGCTTCTGTTGCTTTTTGAGAGTTTATCAATATAACTTGAGACTTGAATATATGTCTTCCTTGAACAGTAAGAAAAACTCAATATACAGGGAGTTTAATAGTGAAGAAAGCTGAAAGCAGATTGGTTCAGAAGAATAAAATGTGAATAAAGATGACTCTTAAGTGAAGGTGTTATCTCTCACTTGACACTGCTGCCTGATATGATTATCATCAGTAATTTTGACTACAAAATTTAAAATTCCTCCTTGAACATGTTTAATTTACTCTGTATGCAATGGAAAATGTAATGGGGTTAATGGTTAGAATAAGGCTATATATGTTTTAACAAAAGCCAAAACTTATTTTAGTTGTTCTACGTCATTGATTTTATTGCTTTTATGATAGTATAATGGTGATTATCACAAAAAAAAAAAAAAAAGAAAAAAAAAAGAAAAAAAAAAAAGAAGAAAAAGGGTCATGTTTAAACCATTGAATACCATGAGGTGCTAAAGTTAGGAGTCTAGTTGTCCAGCGCTCAAAAAGAGATAGATATCCACAATGGACATTAGTATTACTGACTATGTGAATTACTATGTACAGCTGACAAACCCATTTTTTGACTATACAGGGAATCTAAGGCAGCTGGTCACATAAACTGAAAATTTCAGTGAACTGAATCTAGAATCTAGGTATAAATGCATTACAGCTGAGTTTTTTGTCCTGTACCAGCAAAAGGACAGGGCAGGACTGATTCAGTTCGTACCTACATTATTTATTCTTTACCTGGCAGGGAAAAAATATATAGATATACATAAGATAAATGGTCAATAAATGTATTTTATAACAAATAATTTATATGGATGGATCATTTTCAGACCCTGGATTGGAAGAGGACTTAAGTAGGAGTTCTACCAAGAAATTAAGCACAGAAAATACAGAGGGAAAGCTAGGGTTTTTTCTTTGTTTGTTTGTTTTTGGTTTTGAGTCTGAAAGGCCCTAAATAATTCTGTATCACCATCAAAGTCCCCTTGACATTAAGAATTTTATCTTCTCCAGACTGGGGGGAAGATAAAATTATTTGACAGCACCAAGCAGAGCAATTCCTGTTTTATGCCAAAAGACTGGAATCCTCCACTCATTGATCTGTAAGGCTGAATTCTGAACGCATCTTTACTAATGTATGGTGCAGGGTACAAAGCAAAGAGACACTATAAGTTTCACCAAATAATCAGGTGGTGTGAGCTCAGAAATAGTGGTGTAGTCAATAGAACATGACTGAAGAAATATGGATTATATGAGTAAAACATTTTTTTTCCCATCATCTGTTCCAATGTGTGAATTGGCAAAATAGAAACAAGTCTGAGTTCTTTCTGTGTTCTTCACTCCCTCTGATTTGTTGGAAAAGAGGGAACAATTGTGTGGTTCAATAATTAGGACAGTCAGGGAGTACTCCAGAAATGTCATCAAGAGCATGGTCCTATGTTTTATAAATGTGTTTAACACTCCATTTGAAATGTAAAATATAGAAATAAATCCTGAAGTGACTCTTTGTTTTTAACTGAACAGAGTAGATGACTTATCCAGGAGTTGAATTTATGGGGTGTTTAAGTTTAATATAAGTAGTTAAATCCCACAGTGCCATCTTAAAAAGCTTACCAAACCATTTACAAGTCTACAAAGGTTTGGGACTGCACAACCTAAAGGAACGGATGTACTTTTCAAAACTACTGAGTACTTAAGTCCCAGACTGAGGAGGATAATAGTTCTGAGATTATTTTGCCCTTGATATTTCTCTACTGTCTAGCTTAGGTGGCCCCACTTAGTATTTTTTGCCTTAAATTCTGTACACCCTCTTTCTTCCTGCTATAGATCTGAGGCCTTGGATTCTTTTGTATCAATGGGCTAAAAGTTAAGGATTGTGGTATATCTGTGCCACTTCTTGTACCTGAGCACAGAAACTAAAAAGCAATGTTGAAGTGAGAAGAGAAACAGAATAAATAATACTGTATGCTACTGAAGCTGCATAGGGAATTTAGGTAGGCAGAATGCAATTATGCATGTGGAATATAGCCAGGACATATGGATTAACACATGTACTCCTGTGAAGAGTGCCATGGGATATTTAATGACTGTAAGTTGTCAGAACTCAGTTTTACATCTCATCTGAAAGACAGCACCACCAGCAGCATGACAGCCCTTAGCACCATGATGAAACAGTTCCTTGGTACAAGCTCCAGTGGGGTGAGTAGTGTCTCCTGAACCACTATTTCAATTTCTTGCTGCATCTAGAATTTCTGAAGAGGCTTGTATTAGAACATTAATCAAGACCAGCTTTCTTAGCCAATGAGGTCCAACAAGTTCACTATCCAAATTTGAATAAGAGTACAGTTGCCTACACCAGAAGTAGCTTGCTGTAAGATTACATTTTATCAATCATTTATTTGGACTGGAAGGTGTTGGATTTGCCACCTCTAGAGGATCTCAGATGAATCTAAAAGCCTTGCTCAAAGAGAAATAGTGTGAAGGTGTAGTAAAAAGATAAGCAAATTTACAAAAAGCCTAAGAGGACTTTCAGTCAGCATATTATGGCAGGATAAATAATTAAAAACAAACAAACAAAAAAAAACTAAGAAGCTCTATGTCAGCTATCATATGTTGTGGAAACATGAAGAGTCTGTTAGGAAACTGTTATGAGAGAAGGTTTAGGTCTATTATGAATATAATCTAGCTACCTTAAAACTAGTTCAGTGGTACCCTAGCCTAGGAACAGTCTCTGTAACTTCATCTGACTGCTGTTACTTAAAATTGTATAAATATTTGCAGTACTAATTGTAAAAGTAATGCCAAGTTCATTTATTATAACTTGGATGTTTTTTCTCACGTGATTGCTGAAACATGCCTGTCTTGTTCACCTGAGACTCTGTATTCTTTTCCTGTATAATTTTAATGGCAGATACTTTTTATTTTTCATATTAAACAAGAGCCTTCCAATTTTGTACTATTTTCTCTTCATTAATGGGCTTATTTAATGAGGGTGTATGACAAAGAATGGTTTATACTCATTTTTTTAATTTTGCACATTCAGCATAATCTATACTAGTAGCTTTTGCTATGCTGGTCTTCTGATGGAAGCTTCCTTACAGGACAAATGGTGTAAGATTAGGCTCCACAGGTAAAACAGCTTTCATGATCCTTGAGTAAATAAAAATAATAATAAACAATTTAAAAAAATAGTATAAAAAATAAATAGTATAAAAAAATAAAAATAGTATAATGCAGTTCCTGTATAATAGTAATTATACTATTTTAGATTTTTTTCTAGTCATGAGGAGCATTAATGCAGTTTTTCTTTGCAATTGTGAATTCTTTTATGATGTGATGATTGATTGGATTTTACTGATCATTTGTTCAGCTGTGTAAACCCCACTAATTTCCCAAAGTTAATTGTAAGAGTGTGTATTGTTGAGATAATACTGCCACACTCAGATATAATTCTGTAGTCAAACTCTTTATGCAAAAGTCATATAACTGCAGTATGAAATGTGGTCCTTTTGAAGGCAAGTGTTTGTCATATTGTAAAGTCTTTCCTGTTCTATATACTTATTTGAGTTTTGCTATAGAAATGGTTTAAAATGTTATAAAAATGGGTAGCCGTCCTACCCATTTTCTCTAACAAAGATATGGAAGTATAACCATAATCCACTTGACATAATTTGTTTGTTGTTTTCAATCATGTGAGAATAGTCAAAATCAAATTAAAAAGAAATAAATGAGAAAGAATTAACTACACAATTTTAAAACCAGTCATGCATGTGTGGTGGTTTTACTTGGGTGGGCAGCCAAGCTCCACCATAACCACTCTCTCACTCCCCCTCCTCAAAGAGAAACAGGGAAAAAATATGATGAAAAGGGCTCAAGGGTTGAGATGAGGACAGGGAGATCACGCAGTAATTATTGTGACGGGCAAAACAGATTCAGCATAGGGAGAAAGTAAGATTTATTACCTATTACTAACAAGCTAGAGAAGTGAGAAACAAAGGAAAGAAGCCAAAACCAAAAGCACCTTCCCCTCCATCCACCCTCTTCCGCCTCCTCCCCCTTGACCAGCACAGGGGAATGGGGCAGTGGAGGTTATGGTCAGTCTATAGCGCTTCTTCTCTGCCGCTCCTTCTCGGTCACTCTCGCCCCCTGTGCTGTGGGGTCCCTCCCACGGGATGCAGTCCTTGATGAACCGATCCAGTGTGGGCTTCCCACGAGAGAGAGAGGCTTCTGAAGAGCAGCTCTTCAAGAAGTGTTCCAGATACGGGTCCGTACCACGGGGTCCATCCCTCAGGAGAAAACTGCTCCAACCTGGGTCCCACATGGGCAGCAGCTCCTGCCAGGTCACCTGCTCCTGCATGGTATCCTCTCCACGGGCCACAGGTCTGGCCCAGAATCTGCTCCAGCAGGGGTCTTCCACAGGTGGCAGCCTCCATTGGTGCAGGGCCACCTGCTCCACCGTGGTCTCCTCCAAGGGCTGCAGCGTGGAACCCTGCTCCACCGTGGTACTCCATGGGCTGCAGGGGGACAGCCTGCTTCACCATGGTCCTCACCACAGGCCGCAGGGGACTTCTGCTCCTGCGCCTGGAGCACCTCTCGCCCTCCTTCTTCACTGACCTTGGCGCTTGCAAGGCTGTTCCTCACTCCTCTTGCTCTCCCAGCTGCTGTGTGGCACAGCATTTTTTTTTTCCCCTGTCTTAAATATGCTCTCACAGAGGCAAAAAACAACATCGCTTATTGGCTTGGCTCTGTTCAGCAGTTGGGCATTTACCAAACAAGGGGCAGCTTCTAGATCCTTCTCACAAAAGCCACCCCTATGGCCCCCTGCTACCAAAACCTTGCCACGTAAACCCACGACACCATGCAATATTGTTACAATTTATTAGAGCAGCAGGTATTCATTGGTTTCGTATTTTCTTGAAAATATTCTGATAAGTAAACAAAATAAAAGTTTTAAATATAAAAGTCTATACTATTATCTGCAACTTGTAGGTATATATAATAAAACTTGAAAATGCAAGAAGAAATCTTATTTAAAATTATAGCATACCACATTATAACCAAAGAATAAATGAAAAAATATGATATTATTTAAATACTCTGCAAACTATGGAATATACTGTGAGTCTTACCACACTAAAGCTAGCAAAAAAAGTTGCAGTTTTGGTACGCTTCATTAACTGTTTGCATACAAGACAAAAGTGCTTTCTGATGAAGTGTAAAACCAGCTTGGGACCAATTTTCCACAACATAAATTCAACATTCATTCCATCCCCTGATATTCTTAGATTCAAGCAGCTAGGGAGGTTTTATGTCTTATCTTTTATCAATAATTATTTTTAATTTTACAATTTTAGATTATTCAGTCACATGCAATAAGCTCAGAGTTGATTTCATACTGTGATGATTGCTGTTAAAGACATGTTCCTTTCTAGAGCACTGTGATTAGTTTGTTCTTATGCATGATTTTTAACCAGTTCTTTGAAATTCTATATTATCAGAGATATCTCTTACTAGAGATATTTTTCTCAAGATTTATAATTAGGGGGTTACATTTTATTCATGCATCTATCCCTTCAAAGTTGAATTTAACATCACATCTTTTTGAACTTTTTTTTTTTTTTCCTTTCTATTTGTTCAACTAGTGTGGTAATAATCTCCATTTCTATGAGGTGAAAAGTGCCCTTCACATGAACGAAAAGTGATTTATCACAATAATGTTATTAGTACTCCAACAGCTAATAAGTCAAATTTATTTTTGCTGCAATCTGTTACAGTGGTCTCAATTTTTCTATTGAAGCTTGACTGGTGATGGGCTACATTTGTGTCTGTACTATAAAGTACCATGTATTCACTGAATTACGTTTATTTTGCTTTTGTTACACAGTGTTTTTGTTGGCTACTCAGAGGAGTCACTAGACTCCTCTTGAGTGAGGTAAGAGAGCACATGGCAAATTTATATTGCATTTGTGTGTACAGTAATTGGAATTACAGGGCATGAAAACAAACAAACAAACAAACAAAAAAAAACTAGCTAAGTATCCTAAATCGCCTCCAACTTGTATGACGATTCTACTCAATGAAGTGATAAAGGTGATGATAGAGGAATGGGAAGCTTTGAAATTTTCTGTTCAGTTCCTGTTCAGATCTATAGTTTCAGTTTCAGTTTTGAAATATATGATTGGAAAAGAGATGTAATAGTCTTGTGGATGTTTGGTAGTAAGGGAGAGGGAAATTGTGATCTCGATGGTCCCCTACCCATAGGGACTACTCTGTAGGCTGTTGAGAGATCCCACTCTAATCATGCCAAATCCTTTATGATAAATACCAAACTGTCTCCAAGTTATCCTAGATAGGATTGTAGTAGGTTGATCGGCACTTATGAGTACTAAAAATCTGTGTTTACATCATCTCTTCCTACAGTTGAATTTTTAATCTACACATATACTGTTAAATTTAGCAGGACCAATGTGTGGGCTTGAGGACTGGTGTGCACTCATCCATACTGTTTCTGTATTTCAAATAAGCACAACAAGGGAAAAACCTGTGTTTCTAAGCAGTGTCAGATTTTTTCTCCATTGTTAAGTTCTGCTCTCCAGCTCTTGGTTACTCCTATTGATTTTGATTTTAGAAAGAGAATGCTTGATTTATATATATATATACACACAATTATTCTTAGATCTAGTTCTTGTGTTTTGGAAATTGTTCAGATGGATAAAGAGATGGATAAATTTAGTGCTAGAACTGAAGGTGATGATGCACAAGCAGAAGGAATGCTGACAAAACTGGGTACTGAGATCAGAAGAAATTTATCATAATTACCTAATATGCTATATTTAACCCAATATATAGCTTCACATATGTATTGAATTACAGTAAAATTAATACTGAATGCCACCACTAAATAAATGTTTTAGAGCCGATTAAGTATGTCATTGTGTTTGAGGTTTTTGCTAATTTCTTTCCACATGTTTAAGCCCATCACATTTTCTTTTTCAAATACCATGTTTAGTCATTTACTATGTGTGCATTAAGCATAGGGACTGTTAGCACGTCTGAAGTAACATCTGCTCTGTCTTTTTGTTGTTGGGTTCATGGTATAATTAGCTCTATATTTCACCAAATACAATTTTGCTCCCATGGCAGATAGAGCAGCATGAAGAAAACATAAATAATTGCAGATTAGAGAAACAGACGGCAAAGTGGATGTAGGTGGCTTTGATGAAAAAAAAGGGTTAAGGAGAAGAGAAGGTCAACTCATTATAGGACATAACATTGTTAAAATTATACTTAAGTGTACTTCATCTTCTTATATCCCGAATAATACAATTTTCTTTTTTTAACTTACTTTTTTAGTCTTACTAAGAATAAAGGTATATTAAATATAGAAACTGTATTCTAGGTTGCAATTATGTTAAGTTTGAATGAGCACGCACTCATAGACTAAGCTATAGTATTTTATTAGTTTAAGATTGCAGGGCATAAATCACACTTTTCTGGGCAGTGCTATGAAGATTTTCTAAAGATTACAAGAGGTGACTGTTCCACTCAGGCTTTTTGGGTGAACATTATTCAGATTGGTAAGCAGGTTTCTACTGTCTGACAATTCATCATTATGAATGTGCTTCGAGCAAGAAAGACATCAGCAACTTGATTCAGTTGCCTAAGTGCAGGTGCCTTGTACCATTTGGGATGCCCTAGGGCATCCTGCTTGGCTCCTAGCTTCCACTCCAGAATGGCAGAGATCATATGCAGCTAGGTGTTGTGTCATATTTGCAAGCCCTGTGGGGATGCATCAGATATGACAGGCCACCTGAAATGACAGTAGATTCCTATATGCAGATTTCCAGTGCTTGCAGTAGCCTGTGCAACATTGTTTCCCTGACTCTGGGAACAATAATATCACCAATGAGATGGTAAGAATTTTTTTTTTTTTTTTTTTCCAAAAGAGAGCTAACATTTCACCATTTCTTCCTTAGCTTAACATGTACATGTATAAATGTTTCTTTAAAAATTTTCCTGTTTTTGATGTCCAGAATTAATAATGTGATTGGTACAAATAATAATTGATATTTAGATAAAGTCTCATCTATTTAAAAGCAATTTTAGCCATTGTTTTCATGCCTGTCTAAATAGATCCAGTTTATAATGAGAAGGAAAATAAAGCATGATGGTTATTAATTGGCATAAAGGATTTTTTTTAGCAATATGCATGACTGATCATACTTTGTCCATGTTGCAGATCATCCCAAATTTGTACCACCAAACACCTTTGTAAACCTCACCATGTATTTCCCCTCTTTGTCTCTCTTATCACACTGTATCTTGAACTTAAACTTAAAAATCATCTATATCAAAAGAAATTCCAGTTGTTAAACAGTTCACCACAAAATATAGCACAGCAGATTTCACAAAAATGTTCTTCTGGGACGTTGTGGGTGTGCTGTAATTGTGTTCTACTCATCTCATTGTTGCTGAAGAATGCAGGGAAGTGTTATACTTGGGTTTCCTATTCAACATATTCTACTGGCTTCCACTGCTGGTGGGAATTTAGTTTCCTGCTCCATATTGAAGGAGGTTGTGGTGCTGCAAATGTGCTATGAGTTTGGAAATAAGCAATTTCCTGTGCTCACAGAACCTCAGAACCTTTGCTCTTGTGACATCTCTTTTCCAACAAAGACATTTTTATTTTTTTATTTTTATATTGTGCTATGCATATAAATGCATATTGTAGATTTGTTTTTTACACAGCTTGATAGAAATTTCCTTTGCCTATTTAAAACCCTTTTTCCATAAGCATTAGTAGCCTTGCCATTTTAATCCATGTATAAAAACAAAGCATTAAATTCTCATTGATGTATAAAATAACTCATCTCAGAATTGGTTTATTATTTATGGCTCAGACACACACATAAAGGGTTTGCAACTTTCTCTTCCTGACATTTTTTTTTAAATGTATTCCTAATTAATTAAACTTTCTTCACTTGAAACCTTAAAAAATAAAAATAAAATATTCAGTTATGTACAGGCTACAGAGGAGATAAATATAAATTTGAACATTATAGCAGGTCATGCTGAGGTAAGAAACATAAGATTTAACATCTAAGGTTAAATCACCATGAGGTACAATGATCTCAGTTGTCACTGCTTTTGTGTAAGCAGTTATGTTAAAGAGTTAACTATTTCTGGTATCATTACAATATTGTTCATTGTCAACTTCAAAGAATAGTATAGAGCAAGTGATAGGGCTACTGGTACAGAAAAAAATGTATTTTTCCTCCGCTTTTGCTTTCAGACTACATACAATAAATCATTTTGTTGAAGAGATAATAAAGAACCAACTGGGTGCAGGTTTAATTCCTATCAGGGGAGATCTTCAGTAGCTTTCTAAAACAAAGTAATTAGAGAATGAGTTCTTTTATGGAAAAATTAGATAGATTATTTTTGTATATCTCTTGTGTTCTTACAGGTGTTAATCAGAATAAAAAAAAGTTATATTCTATTTCCATTTTACGTCTGAGACAAAGAAGTTATAAATCAACTACAACAATTACAAAACACATAAAGAAAAAATCCCAAATGTAACAAGAATTTAGACATAAACGACTTCATTGTACTGTTGAAGGTTACAGTTGTTAAGCTGGAAAAGAAAATAATAGGAAGCATAGCAAATGAATGAAAGTAAAGCATGTCTTAGGGGAGGGGGAGGGGGAAATGTTTACTTAATAATGTCAACATACAGAAATAAAACCAACATCTGCTCCTTGTTTCTTTATTTGATTTCACTTTTAATTACAGAACTTCACAATTAAAGCAATTTTAGTAGGTCTTTAGCTTTTCCTTTACAATAGTTGAAGTTACTGATCAAACTGTTGAGGTACTGAGTGTGTGTGCTCTTTTTTGGGACTTTGAGTAATTCTGTACAATGATGGATCTCATTTGCCTTTTGAAGGCATGTCTCCTGGGAATCCTGGCCTTAGCTGGTGAACTCAACTCAGTGGCTCCTGATGTTGACTCTGGTGGATAGGGCAGTTATGAAAGGAGTTTAACACCTCTGGCTTCTCTATAGAGATCTCTGTAGAGATCTGTATAGTTAAGAAATTTACCTTGAACAGGTGGAAAGTAGTACCTACAGGTTTTCTAGTCAATGATTTTGGAACAAAGCTACATGGACTAAGGACTAAGGATAATTTGGCAAAATTTCTTGCAATCATAAGTTCCCTTGTAAGAATTGAACTTCACCAAACATCTGTTTACAAAATCTACCAAATAATTTTTAAAGTAAGCTATATTTCTGAGCAATTTATATTGAAAATCATCTTAAAAAAATTGCTATGTGGATTGCCATAAGAGTATTTGTATCACTATCACATTTTCCTAAGTGATGAATTTGCTTCATCCTCAAATAAAAATAACTGGGCTGATCTTGAATATTTCTCCTCTCCTCTCCTCTCCTCTCCTCTCCTCTCCTCTCCTCTCCTCTCCTCTCCTCTCCTCTCCTCTCCTCTCCTCTCCTCTCCTCTCCTCCCCTCCCCTCCCTCCCCTCCCCTCTTCTCCCCTTTTTGCAAAATGCATCCTGCAGTTCTTAATCAAAGCTCATCAAGAGATCAGTTGTAGAATCCCTGTTCACCATGACATACATTAGTATTTAACCTAGTGTAGAGTGCTTTGACTGTACTTTTCAGTGTTCTGCTATATGTAGCAGAGGTGGTATTAAAAAGGATCTAGTCTTTATGAGACTTACATAATTTACTTGCCCTTTGAAATAAAGATTATTCAGAGACTTTATGATGTCCTTTTTTTTTAGGTCCACACTAATACACACTTATATAAGGTGTTTTTGTTTTTTTTTCCTAAATAACTTTATTGTGATTGCTCTCAATAAGCTAACTATACCACGATAACTGTAGCTACTGTGCAAAGGAACACCTTGAATTACTTGAATACGAAAGAGCATATTCTCATCATACTTGCTGTAGAACCAGCTGTTCCAGCAAGTGGTTTTTATGGTTTTGAGAAGTTGCTTCACTAAACCTTGACCCAGTGTGCCATATTACTAACTGATTTACATGGAAGCTCTCGAGGTTACTTCTCACTATTCATGTATTACAAATAGGTTATTTGCCTTTTTGATCTCCATTAATATTGTGCACTCTGAAATGTTCTTCAATGTTATTATTGGTGATTTTCTCCATTTATAATTTGTTGCATGCTCCCATTCTATCAAAATAACTACCTCGTTGTATCATATTGTATATATCTTATAGAAAAAGCAAACAGAAAACAAAACACCACTGAACTGATCACATGGTCAAAATGGGATTTTCTGTTTTTTTTTTTTTTTTTTTTTTTTTTTTAATCATTTAGTGCATACTTCTGTGATCTGTTTTATTCCTTATGCTTATGCCTGTCTTGCTGAAGTGACATTTTAAATAATGAAGAACAATCTTTTTTTTTTTTTTTTTTTTTCTTTTTTTTTTCTGTTACTCATGAAACAGGCATAATAGAACAGTTTCCAGAACCAGTTCTTGGTGTTCTCCTACCAGAAGTTTTGAATAGCGTAGGTCCAGTTTGAAGTGTTCTTTTATAGTTGCTCTGGTATAATGCTTCCACTGCATTCATGGATACCAACTTGGGCTTCTAGATTTTGTACTTAAATTTCTGTACCCATTAATTGTATGCAGCATGTGTGATACCTCAGCTACAAGATGAGCAGAAACACATTCTGCTCACTCAGTAGTTAAATGAATCATCTCTTTCTGCCTAACTAGTTCCTGATATTCTATATTAATTGGCTATTAGGAGTATTTAATTAATGATTGAGTCCCAAACTGACCTATGTTTTATCTTTAATGTAGAGTTTTGGATTTATATTTATTTGTTCAATGAATTTGCATTGTTTTATTTCACTGACAATTAACTGGACAGCCTAGGTCAAATTCCTGGCAGTGATTTTTTCCCTGTATGATCTCATTCTTATTCACTGTCAGAGGCCTCTTTCAACTTGAGTGTGGAGGGAAAGGTATGCCCTCATGCATGACATAGAGCCCAAACCATTTCAAGATGGCAGTTTGAGACTGAACATAGAAGATTTCAGCAGATGGCTTCTAATTACTTGAGATATGCCAAACTGCTGAAAGGAGTGTTTGTATCTTCAAACCTAAGGGGTAGCTGTACTTGACACTATATGAGTGGCATGTGCTTTAATGTACCGGTGTCAGCATTTATTCAATCTACAGTTTCTGCCATGAGCTTTATCATACATAATTGTCTGTGATTTGAATGGAACTTCCCTAAGTATTGTTTTAAAAGAGTTATAACTAATAAACCTATTACAGAAAGTAGAAGACAATCCTACGCTTCTTAGCTGAAAGTAGAAATAAAGAG
The DNA here is from genome assembly GCF_965140915.1 of Aythya marila. Taxonomy (NCBI): domain Eukaryota; kingdom Metazoa; phylum Chordata; class Aves; order Anseriformes; family Anatidae; genus Aythya; species Aythya marila. The sequence goes on along the minus strand of NC_139042.1, from coordinate 41,860,093 downwards.
ACAATTTATATTCATATTCATTTTATCAAGAAAGCTATAGAAACTTTGAGTTAAAACTATCATTTTAACCTTTTTTTTTTAGTTTATAGGCAAGTCCTTTTACAGGCAAGTCTTTTTTCATGAACAATTTATTATTATTTTTTAAAGATGTATGGAAATTTCTGTTACAGCAATTGCATTAAACAACTGAGAATTTCAGAAAGAGATATTTCATGCTCACCTTACTCACACTGTTAGTCTTAGCAAGGTCAAGGGACTAATTGTGGACCTAGCCTGCCCTAAGCCAGTTGCAGTACATAATTGCATGCTGCCCTGGGAGCAGTCTAAGAAGGAAATTGTGACTTCAAGCTATTCTGTCTGGTATTATAGGGGGGTAGGGTCAACACTGGCCTCAGCGTCTGCTCCCTCCGTTCCCCTACCGGTGGGTGGTGAGTCTGTAGAACTCATTTCCCCTCCTGGGCTGCCATCTGTGATATGCTAAATCTATTCACAAAACAGAAATTGAGAGTTTCTTTCAGGTTTGTATATCAAACACTTCTGACTCTTATGTATTCATGTACATTTCTGTTAAGAGTATTCTATTTATATGGTGAAATTATTACAGTTTCATATGATAACATACGGATTTTTTTCCTCCATACAACAGAGATTTTGGTTTGTATTATTTTTAAACCTTCTTCTTGTGTTAATCAGGTAGTAAAATCTCTGTCCCTCCCTTCTCCCCAACTTTTTGATGTTGTTTTACTCTTTTCTAAGACTCGACATAGAAAATGGTCACCAACGAGAAGTATTTACCTAAGGCACTCCAAATTTCTGCAAGTTGAGTGGTGTGTATTTTGATATGCTTTAACTTCTCACTTAAATTTCAACTTCTTCCAAGAATATATCCATGTTTTCCTAGGAGAAAACTGGCAGTCTCATCAACATTATCTTGTTTGTGAAAAAATGTGTGCTAGAGGAGGCAGAATATAGATTTTCCTACGTGACTATGAGCAACGGATCAGCTCTGATATTTCAGCGGGGTCTACAAGGGTCTACAAGCTTGTAGTGGCAATGCATTCCCCATCACCACAACAGAGATTTTGCTGAGAGTAAAATACTTTTATGCCTGAGTGTTTTAAAATAAAGCATTTGCCTTGCTTGACTTTGTCAATGACATTGTGCCACTTCAATAACATATAATGCATGTTTGTTTCTTATTGGTCTTAATATCAAGCAACACTGGAGTTCACTTGCCTTTCTTCTTGTTATAGTAAATCAAAAATAACTTTATCTCATAAAATGTCCAATTTTGAAATAACAAAAGAGATTGTAGATTCTCCCCCTACAATTCAAATTTTAAATAGGAAGAAATACTTTTAATGACATTTGGCATAATTGAAAAGTAGGCACACTAAATATCCTTTGAGAAAAAATATACAGTTATTATTGCTTAAGCACTTTAGAGGAAACATGAAGTTATGTGGCTCTGCTTGCTTAAGACACAAAGAGGTTTGTAGAAAAAGAGATATTTTTTTTTCTTTTGCCTGCTCTCTCAGGCCTATTAAATGATGCAATATGATGGTCTTGTTAGTCAATAGTAACAGAAATAATTTCTTTACTAATGTTTTCAAATAATCATGTAATTTTGTCATTTGCACAACTGTTTTGTTTGACAGAGATCTATTGAAATAATGTTGAAAAAAACATTTCGGTCATAATCCCATGCCTGCCTACACAGTGTTGTAGTTGATTAATACATGTATGTTCAGGAAATATTGCATTAGATAAATTGAATTTGCTTGAAGTGCAAAATATTAAAAAAAAATAAAATAAAAGCAGTTTGACCAGAACTTACAGCACTCTGATTTACAGTTGAGTAGTCTGAATTTTATTTTTCTCCCAGACCTTCTGTACTCATCTTGTGGAAGCCCTTCTATACTGTGTCAGAGAAATGTACATTTACAAGTTAAAAGCTATAATTTTGATTTAATATTTTATTTGTGTATTTCTAAGTTTATTTTAAAATTTTAGTAGCAAAGATACAACTGGATAAAGTAAATAACAGCTCAGTAAAATTAATGGCCATACATTTTAGCAACCAGTAGGAATAGTGAAATTTATTTTCATCAAGTGACCCACAAGCAATCCCCTCTGCACCACCTAAGTGTTACTTAGACATTTGATTAAGATCTTGATGTCTCCTGGGAGGAAAGAAGGTACAAATACATGCATAACAGATGTGGTCCTTGAACTTTTATACAGCCGTGTGTATTGACACATGCCAAACATAACACACCTTAATTTATTCACCTGAAGACTTTTACAGAGGAGGTAAGGTTCTGTAATATGCAGAGAGCATATTAGGGAATTTAGGGAGAACCTCTGCTTGCCTACTTCTCGGAACAGCTTTGTAGGAGGCTGTGTGTTTGTGGAAAACTAAGTGCTGGTAGTATCTATCAAGTTTGTCTCTTTCTGGGTATGAGAAGTCAGAAGAGCTCACTGAGTATTTCATCTGCCCTGTCTGCTTCTCATGAAGGCTGTCCCTCTGCAAGCTCCTAGTTGTATGGGTGGTAAGGGCATAGGCAGCAAAAATTTGGCAGGGCTTCCATTTCCATTTTTCCATCATTTGTCAGGAAACAGGAAAAGACTTTCAAAACCTCTTAAATATCTCAGTGGTCAACATGTATGTATAAAGAAGAGGAAGGAGCCTGGTGCAGGAACAGAATTGCAGACCATTTGTCTGAAAATTAATGTTTTGATACTACAGTTCTTTTGAGTTGTTGCTTTGTCCAGGTTCAGGATACAGCTTCACAACAAGTTCAGTTATGACAATGTTAAGCCCAGGGTATTTACCTTGCTCCAGGTTTAACAGATCTCTAGCATAGCTAGATCCTAGGGAGGAGAGATGAGGCTCCTAGGGAGGAGACCCCACAGCCCCAGCCACTCGCTCCATCACAGGGCCTTCCCCACAATTTTGCATGCTACAGCACACAGTTGGATGGAACAGGAGGGTCTTTACTTAAACTGAAATGCTGAAATTATCACATATTTTTATGTCTTCTGAAGAAGAAATTGTAAAGTATGAATGACATCAGGGCTGGTGATAAAATTGCAAGAGTTGGCAACACTGTAGATGGCATAAACAATTATTTTTAGCTAGCTTTAGAAACTTAACACATTAAACAATAAATTTTTCAGGAATAGATTTTTTTTCTGAAGTGTCAGCTACATCAGTCAGTGCTTTTTGTATACTTTTTGTGCACGTGACACAGTGCGATAGAATGAGAAGTACATATTGTTAGGAAATCTTTTTCCTGTGAATTGTCACATCAGTCTTACATTATTTGAAATTACCATCACCACACACTTACTGTCTTTTAATTTTATATATCAAGATTGCAAAACTTTGAGGAAGAAGCCAATACATCTTTATATTCTAACAGATAATTGTATGCCTGCTAGTATCTACTATCTGTAGTTCAATACCTGAGTGAGTCATGAATCTTTTCTGTTACTGAAGTATATATGGATATTATCAGAAATAAATGATAGTGTATAAGAAGTTTGGTTTTATGAATGTATGGATGTAGGAATGTATGGATGTAGGAATAGAGGGTATTTTGAGCAAGTTTGCTGATGACACCAAACTTGGAGGAGTTGTGGACTCAAATGAGGGCGTAAAGGCCTTACAGAGGGATCTGGACAGGTTGGAGAGCTGGGCGATCACCAACCGCATGAAGTTCAATAAGAGCAAGTGCCGGGTCCTGCACCTGGGACGGGGAAACCCTGGCTGCATGTACAGACTGGGCGATGAGACGCTGGAGAGCAGCCTAGAAGAGAGGGATCTGGGGGTCGTGGTAGACAGCAAGTTGAATATGAGCCAGCAATGTGCCCTGGCAGCCAGGAGGGCCAATCGTGTCCTGGGGTGCATCAAGCACGGCATCGCTAGTAGATCAAGGGAGGTGATTGTCCCGCTCTACTCTGCACTGGTGCGGCCTCACCTCGAGTACTGTGTGCAGTTCTGGGCACCACAGTATAAAAAGGACATGAAACTGTTGGAAAGTGTCCAGAGGAGGGCTACGAAGATGGTGAAAGGCCTGGAGGGGAAGACGTACGAGGAACGGCTGAGGTCACTGGGCCTGTTCAGCCTGGAGAAGAGGAGGCTGAGGGGAGACCTCATCACAGTCTACAACTTCCTCGTAAGGGGGTGTCGAGAGGCAGGAGACCTTTTCTCCATTAACACTAGTGACAGGACCCGTGGGAACGGGGTTAAGCTGAGGCAGGGGAAATTTAGGCTGGACGTCAGGAGGGGGTTCTTCACAGAGAGGGTGGTTGCACACTGGAACAGGCTCCCCAGGGAAGTGGTCACTGCACCGAGCCTGTCTGAATTTAAGAAGAGATTGGACTGTGAACTAAGGCACATGGTCTGAACTTTTGGGTAGACCTGTGCGGTGTCAAGAGTTGGACTTGATGATCCTTAAGGGTCCCTTCCAACTCAGGATATTCTATGATTCTATGATTCTATGAATGTACTGTTTTGAATTAACTAAAGAGCAGAAAAAAGATCACAAATTACCTGTAATAGTATCTGCAAATATAACCTGTCTTGTAGTTTCTGTTGGTAGTAGACTGCAATACTGAGAGACAAAATGGTAAGAGTCGAACTATCAGAAAGCAATTGGTAGGATGAATATAACAATCTATGGACTGATCATGTTGTATTTGAATAGTTACTTCACCTTATTTGTTATAAAAAAAAAAAAAACACACATGCAATAATAAATATATTCACACTTAATTTCAGTTTTAATTTTAAGTAATTGCATCCAGCAGATGACATGATGCACAAAAAAGTATCATGTAATCCATGTTATTATAGTTTCTGTCTATTTATTTATTAGCTACATTTACAAGCAATAAATACATTTGTATTTTTTCAGAATATATGCTTGGTAAGGACTAAATCTAAGACTTATAAAACATTATCAATACATTCTAATTAATATTTGCTTTTTTTCCTTAAGCTATTATAGGGATACTTAATGCACAGCCTAAAATTAGAGTTGACAATTGCAAATACAATCCAACCAACATAGTAATAAAATCAATACTTACATTTCCCTTGGGGCCACTATTTACTGTTTGCTGTGCCATTTCCTTAATGGAATGGCAGTTATGTTTGCAGAAACCTTGTAACTACAATTTTTATATTTTAACTAAAAGCAGCTTTCCAGAAGTAGTATGTTTAAAAAAGAATGTGAAGTTACTTTCAGAAAATTGCTGTAAACATTTTGTATACAGTTTTAACAACAACTACAAAGAAGCATCTTTTTATAGTAAATATCACTGAATTCTAAGAGGAATAATGTGTAATATCTAAACTCTTTTCAGTTACAATGCAATAGACATTTGCCTTAATCTTGAAATACTCCCCTGATTTGTTTTTAGTTTCATTTACTTGGTTCAAATTATTCCTAATCACTGAAAGCTCATTTCTGTGTAGAGGTCTGTGATGTTCTCAAAGCGTACAAGGGAGTCTGGCAGTTTATTTGACTTAGCAAATTAAAATAATGGAGAAAAGTATGATCTTCAAGATGAGTCATCACAGCTGTTACACAGATCTGATTCTAGTCTTTTGACTTGGTGCTTCTCTCACTGAAGTTTGTCATTATCTCCAGCAGGCACAGGAGCAAGCTTTTCTGTGCATTGAAATATAATTGAGCAGATAGATAATCCTGCAGAGTACAGAATGCCTAATATAGCTGAACATTTTTAGTGCACACGTGTCATATGTACTTGCATGTTCAGTATAATATTTATCTAAGGATACCTGACAAGAACGACAGGCTTATGAAAGAATATCACTGAGTTATTATGGCTTAATAATTTTCCGTACTGCATTCTGCTGCTGATGTAGTGCACTCAGCATAGATAAGGTTTGGGGTGACAAGTTCTGTCATACAATGTGGTCACTTACTTTGGTTCAACTATCAGGGACTATTTAATAACTTGGTTACATTTGACCATGGAGCTTTATCCTCAACTTCTGCTTTCACTAAGACACCATTATGTAATTATTATGTTGAATACCATTCATGTAAGTGTTCACTTGTCTGCACCACTGTCTGTTTCCAGTCACTATTAGGACATGGTATGTTAGGAATCCTTTAATATCCATTCCATATGAAATGTTAACATTTCAGGAGGTGAAGGAACTGGGATTAGAAATGCTTTGATTTAACAAAGTGGAAAGTATACTTTACTTTAGTATAGTAATAGTATACATGTATTTTAAAGTGTATTCACTACATATATGTAATAAATCTATAAATATGTAAGACAAGATATAAACCAAACTACACTGAACTCAACTGAAAAAAATAATAGTTGTAATTCCCTGTACTTTACTAACAGTTATAAAGCCTTATAACATCCTTCAGGGATATTGTGTTTCATGCCAAACTTACTAGATTGCTCAGAACAGGTTACTTGGATGAATCTGACTTTCATGTCTATCAGTGACAGACTTTGAGAGAAGCTGATAGAACCTCAATTAACACCATCAGCAAAACAAACAAAAAAAAACACAATACAACTAACCAACCAACTAGTCACCACCACCACCACCAGCTTCCCCCCCAAACAAACAAACAAAAAACAACAACAAACAAACAAACAAAAAAAACCCTCACATTTTAAAGTTTGCCCCAACATAATTTATTTACCCATTCTATTTTACACAAATCCACAGTACTTACTGGCATCAGCAAACTTTGTTTTCATTAATGTTTGGCCAAAGTAATTGTGTGAACAGAATTCTAGACCCATTCAAGGAAACATATTTTGAAACAGGATATTGAAAATAAAGTCCATAGGACAATAAAAGTCAGTTTACATGCTGATGTCAGCATTTGTGTGCTGTGATAAAGCCAAGCTATTTTCATGATAAAGATAAGTTCATATCCAAATCTTTAATAATAAACAAAACTGATGTTAGGTTTTCACATTAAAGTCAGAGGCGTCTTTGTAACTCTTCCGAAAGACTCGATTGTTGCAAACAAAAGTTATGTCCTGTTAAGAAAAAAAAATATTAATCACTCAAGTTATTATATACTCTGTATTCCAGACTCAAGCTTTATACTGAAACCTTTGAAGAGTCTGCCCATACGTACCAAATGTTGTAATTGATACAGAATCACTGCTATACAACAGCTGCAATAACAAGGTGCTGCTGCCTTTACTTTAATCTACTTCTCTTTCTGCCAGTTTATTATGTTTTGAATTTATTCTTTTGTAGATCTGTGAGCTATCTTTCTTATGGAAATTAATCTTTTTAAAAGATTTGTACTCTCATTTTCAAACACTAATACATTCATTCAAGTATCCCATTATTCAGAACCAGCTGGCTTTTTATCTAGTGATATTTACTTCAAAAAGCCAAGTTAAATGGTATCATAGATTAATTCTCAGGGCACAGGAAAGCTGTTTTAGAGAAGAAGAGATTTGTTAATTACTTAGAATATTGCAATAAAATCACAGAACATGTCAGAAATGTGTTATATAATCTGTCATAATACGAAACTTCACCAAAAAAAAAGTTAATTCACTGAACTGAACATAGTGTGTGGCATCACTACATGATTTTTAAGAGGAACATTATGTAATGATAAAACTGCTGTGATTTATAATAAACTGTGTCATGATTTTTAGTTATGTATTTTTTCTTTGCAGAAAGCACTGAAACTTCAAAAAGGGCATTATCCACTGAAATTTCTTACATAAATCAAACTGGAAATAAGACACATTTTACAATTCAATTTAAGATCCCACAGAGACAATAATGTTGCAAGCTGTGCATTTTGTAGAGTAATATAGTAATGTCTAGTTTGCATTTTTGAAAAACCAAATTAATCACACTTTATTGAATATGTTGAAGCAAACCTAAAATTCATCTATTATTAAAAATCTTGTGCAACAAACACAAACTATATTTTATACATAAAGGACAAACTCATTTATTCATTAGGTTAAAACACTTGGAGTTTGCATTTTGTAGCTATGAAAGAAATGACATTTTGCTATCTGTTCCCCATTTTAAATTTTTCAAAGCATTATGTTCAGAGTAATGTGCTTGAAAAATGGTACTAGTACTTTAACACAGTATCAGTCCTGAAGGCTACACAGAAATCCCTGTAGAAACTAAGAGTAGTCTTGATTTTTAAACTTCTTTTGTTAGCTAATCACTTAAAAGAACAAATAGTCTGTTGTCATATAACTCATATTCAAACAACCTATTTTAGTCCTTCATAGATTAACCACAAGATAATAACCTTTTTAGACAGTTTTTAGCATTTGTACCTCTCTTGAGCTAACATGCCTCTGTGCTAGTTTGAATTAGAACTTTGAACTCAGCTGTGATCAAACTGGTACATCAAAGAAACTGGAATGAAATTTGGGTTTTATTCAAGTCTCACTAACTTCAAGGAGAAGATGTTTAAAAATGATTTGTAGATCTTTTGCAGCTACAGAGTGTAATAGTGGAATTATGTATTCTATATCTTGTAAGGCATGTTAAGCTCTATGCCAAATTCGTATGCCAGGTACTCACTACTACTTACAATTCCATTTTTAAGAATACCACTTTAAGGTATTCTAGTGTTTTTACGACAAATTTTATTTCTGGGATTTGATTTCTAGGAGGGTAGTTGCCAGTTAATTACTTGTTTGTTTTGGTGATTTAAAAGTGAGAAACACAGTTTTCACTGAAAAACAGTTAAATTGATTAAATTGATTTTTGTCAGAAATATATATTGACTACGTATTCAACATCATTTGCAAAAACAAAGTGTTTGAGAAAAATGTTCTAATTCATTCTAAGGAGTCAAAAATCCTCAATAGTAATAATAATAATAAATAAATAGTTATATGAAAATAATTCACAAAAACAGGCATAATTTTTGCATGATTTTTCCTTGAACATCAGGAAAACATCTGCCCCTTGTCTCATATTTTAGTTCAAGATCTATGCCTAACCATTTTTCAATCTAAAATTAACATTGCTGTTTTTCTTTACTTAAACAGCATGAGCTACAAAGTATAAACACACTTTTCTTTTCTTACAAGAGTAATAACAAATTTGACAAAACATTACTCATGATTTTTTCTCTTTGGATGTTGATATTATCTGTATCTGAGAAAGGAAGAGATTTCAGGCCAGGTTAAGAAGCATTTAAAGGACATTCATGAGATAATTCTCAGTTGAGTGTAGCATACAGGAAGGTGAGATGGTTCTACAGTGGATACTGTAAAAAATTCTGATGTTGCTTCTCTTTATGCTGTGACAGACAAAGCAGAGGTTAGGTTGTGCTGAAGGTGGGCAGAATTAGTTATTAAGATGACCTGACATCTTGATTTATTAGTGATAATCCTAGAATACCAGTCCCCTGTTCCAGCAACCCTTAAAAGACACTTAGGGGTCTTCTTTGTTTAATGCTTTTATCAAGGTGCAGAAAGAAACCTATTCTTAATACTACTACAGGAAAGTGAGCTCACCTTTTCTTAAAGAGAAAGCATTACAGTCCCTTGCATTATACCAGAAAAATGTTAATGGTAGAAGATAATTTTGTTTGCTCATTTGTTTGTTTGTTGTTTTCCCCACTAAACAGTCAGCCAAGTGTTGTGCATTTAAGAAAGCATCAGACAAAGGTTTACATTCAGATCCGTCTTATCTCACATGGATTAAATGCAAATGAGCAGTGCAGACTTATCTGTAGTCAACAATGATCTGTAAGAAAGGCTTGTATGCAATCTTGGCAAAGTCAGGAGGGGGATCAGTAAAACTGCAGTCTTGGACTTCCGTAGGGCTGACTTTGAGCTGTTCAGGACACTGGTTGATAGAGTCCCTTGGGAGGTGGTTCTGAAGGGCAGAGGAGTCCAGGAAGGCTGGGTACTCCTCAAGAAGGAAATCTGAATGGCTCAGGAGCAGTCTGTCCCCACATGCCCAAAGACAAGCCAGCATGGAAGAAGACCAGCCTGGCTGAACAGAGAGTTGTGGCTAGAGCTTAGGAAAAAAAAGAGGGTTTATGATCTTTGGAAAAGAGGGCAGGCCACTCAGAAGGGTTATAAGGATGTTGTAAGGATGTGTAGGGATTAAATTAGAAAGGCCAAAGCTCATCTGGAGCTCAGTCTGGCTACTGCTGTTAACAGAAAATAACAGAAAATGTTTTTATAAATACATTAACACGAAAAGGAGAATCTCCATCCTTTACTGGATACGGGGGGGAACTTAGTGATGAGAGATGAGGAAAAGGCTGAGGTGCTTAATGCCCCCTTTGCCTCAGTCTTTAGCGGCAAGAGCAGTTGTTCTCTAGATACCCAATACCCTGAGCTGGTGGAAGGGGATGGGGAGCAGAATGTGGCCCTCACAATCCATGAGGAAAAGGTTGGCAACCTGCTACAGAACTTGGATATACACAAGTCGATGGTGCCAGATGGGATCTACCCGAGGGTGGTGAGGTAACTGATGGAAGAACTGGCCAAGCTGTTTTCCATCATTTATCAGCAGTCCTGTCTATCAGGGGAGGTCACAGCTGACTGGCGGCTAGCAAACATGACACCCATCTATAAGAAGGGCTGGAGGGTAGACCCAGGAAACTATAGGCCTGTTAGTTTGACCTCAGTTCCAGGGAAGCTCATGGAGCAGATCCTCCTGAGTGTCATCACGTGGCACTTGCAGGGCAACCAGGCAATCAGGCCCAGTCAGCATGGGTTTATGAAAGGCAGGTCCTGCTTAACGAACCTGATCTCCTTCTATGACAAAGTGATGTGCTTGGTGGATGAGGGAAAGGCTGTGGATGTGGTCTACCTTGACTTCAGTAAGGCTTTTGACACTGTTTCCCATAGCATTCTCCTCAAGAAACTGTCTGCTTTTGGCTTGGACTGGCATACGCGTCATTGGGTTAAAAACTGGCTGGATAGCTGGGCCCAAAGAGTTGTGGTGAATGGAGTTAAATCCAGTTGGAGGCTGGTCACTAGTGGCGTTCTCCAGGGCCAGTTATCTTTAATATCTTTATTGATGATCTGGATGAGGGGATCGAATGCACCCTCAGTAAGTTCGCAGATGACACCAAGTTAGGTGAGTGTGTCGATCTGCTCGAGGGTAGGAAGGCTCTGCAGGAGGCTCTGGAAAGGCTGGACCAATGGGCTGAGGTCAACTGCATGAAGTTCAACAAGGCCAAGTGCTGGGTCCTTCACCTGGGGCACAACAACCCCAAGCAGCGCTACAGGCTGGGAGATGAGTGGTTAGTAAGCAGCCTGGCAGAGAAGGACCTGGGAGCATTGGTGGATAGTTGGCTGAATATGAGGCAGCAGTGTGCTCAGGTGACCAAGAAGGCCAACAGCATCCTGGCTTGTATAAGAAATGGTGTGGCCAGCAAGGCTAGGGAAGTGATTGTTCCCTTGCACTTGGCTCTGGTGAAGCCGTACCTGGAGTACTGTGTTCAGTTTTGGGCCCCTTGCTACAAGAAGGACATGGAGGTGCTCGAGAGAGTCCAGAGAAGGGCAACAAAGCTGGTGAGGGGTCTGGAGAACAAGTCTTATGAAGAGCGGCTGAGGGAGCTGGGATTGTTCAGTCTGGACAAGAAGAGGCTCGGGGGTGACCTTATCGCAGTCTATAGATACCTTAAAGGAGGCTGTAGCGAGGTGGGGGTTGGTCTATGCTCCCACGTACCCAATGATAGGACGTGGGGGAATGGGCTAAAGTTTTTTTTTGTTTGTTTGTTTGTTTTGTTAGTTTGTTTGTTTTTGTCTCTCTCATATGTATGTATTCTGTCTCCTGTTATGTACCCTTCCTCACTTCTTGACCAGCTGAACTACTCCTAATGAAGAGGGATTCATGGAACAAGGAAAGGGAAGCAGAGAGGTGCTTATGTCTTTTCCTAACCAGTGAAAGAGTTTACCATCATCATTTTTTATAAATGAGATGAGTCTGAATATAAATCCCTTGATAGGACTTTTTGTCTGAGACACAAAGTTATATATATTGTTTAAAGTACAATTAAAAGGTGTTTGCAATTCTGCAGAAATTGTGTTGATATAAGACTCTTTTAAAAACAGCCTAGAATGACTATTAAATTTTTTGGGGTTTGTAAAGTTCAGAGTACTAAATCTTTATCTTACAGCTGGGGAGAAATTTCTTGTCTAAAACTATTAAAGGACAAGAAGAGACAACTCTAAAAAACTACAGTTGAACAAATTAGCATACCTTGCTATTACTTAATGACAATAGGATTTTGTGTCAAACACTGGATTGTCTATTTTGTTTCTTCTACAGTAGGTGAAAATGTTTTGGCATTAGAAATGAATGTTGGTAAGAGTGGTCCAGACTCTTCTGGAGTAAGACAGAAAAACAAACAAACACAACCCCAAAGACACACACACACAAAGTGTGGCCTTAATATCTTTAAAATGGTGATGTCTTTCCATTTTAAAAGTGAAACAAATATAGAAAAATTGATTAGAAAATAGCTACAATAAGATTGCAAAAACCAATAAAAGGTTTAAGAAATATATTAAGATATATCTCTTTTTGCATTCCTACCCTCTTAAATCCAATTCCATGCTTTAGGATGCTATTGCTTTTTAACTTTGACAATTTTGGTAAGGCTCCAGTCAGAAAAACAGTAGTAGTTTTGAATGGGGAGGGTATCAATATGTAAGAAGTAGAAAAATATTGGTAGACTAAGTTTCAAAGAGAAAATGATCCTTTTTGCATAAGCAGCATCATTTGTGAGAGGCAATTATAGCAGATATGTGTATATATCTCCCTACTGAGTGAAATTCCTTGTGGTCTGCTGTCTTTGTATGCCTACTATTTCTTATGTAATTTCACATTGTAAGCCTTTCAGGACAATGAAACTAGGACTGCCCATCTGCACTAAGTATCACATATTACTACTACCGTTACTACTACTCATACAAGTTGTCATTTCTGTTGTCATCATCCTGAACAAACAATACACTGTGTGCAAGAAGAGTAAAAGTTTCAGCAGTCCAGAAGCAAGATTCAGGATCCATGAACTCTGAGTAAAGATTTCCTTCTCTAAGTAACAGAATGGCATAGTAATCTGTCTCAGGAAATAGAGAAAAAACAGACAAACAAACAAAAACATAAAGGCTGAAGTGCTTGAATGTTGTTCAGTGTGCTTCAATGAAGTTACTGTAGCATAGTGATGTACTGTATAAGAGCTATAATAATGATTCTTACTTTGTGGCAAACACTAGGTAGTATGTGATAAACTGCAATGAAGGAAGTATGATTCATGGTCTGATTTTGCTTGTTAGGCTGAATGTACTGGCATTGGAGCTGGCTGAAGTATACATATGCTGTTTACAAATCCAAATGTATGAAAAGGATATTTATTAGTGAATTTCTGGCTGACAGTTTGTTGTATCCCTTATATATTTACATGTGCAGTTTGTGTGTGTGCATGCATGCATACACATAAAAGTAGACAGATGTACACATGGATACACATTTATCTGTATGTGTCCAAATAACACAGAAGTTTAGCATCTAAAAGAGGCTTTTTTTTTTTTTTTATTATTATTCTTTAATGTTCACTGGATTCCTTTGAGGTGTGACACTTTTCCATGCTGCAAATTTACGAAAAAAGTATTGTATAAGAACTAGAAAATTAAGATTATATCACAGTGGTCAAGGCAGATTAAAGCAGTACAAACAATTTAGGAGAAAGACAATTCCTCTCAGAGTTAACACCTGCTTACAAAATGATGAGGTAATTTCTCTATGGACTTCAGAGCCTGTGCAGTCTTCTGGCTTTCCTGTGGCAGTTATATGCTACTCAGCTGGACATACTCTCTTTTACCTGTTCCTTAAGTGTACAGGAGATATTCGTATGCAAAGTTATATAAAATGTGAATATATAGTAATAAATTAATTACCTAATAAATGGAAAAAATTATAAGTAAGTACATACGACTTCAATTAAGATGTTCACTGAGTCATTTATGATGTTTATCATGTTGGAGTGTGTGGAAGACAGCTTCCTGATTCATCTGGTTACTGAGCCTACCAGGGGAATTCCCCCCTAGACCTGCTGTTCACAAACAGAGAGGGACTGGTGGGAGATGTGGTGGGCGGGAACTGTCATCGGCAGAGTGATGATGAAAGGGTAGAGTTCTCTATTCTTTGTGAAGTCAGGAGGGGGGTCAGTAAAACTGCTATCTTGGACTTCTGGAAGGCAGACTTTGAGCTATTCAGGACATTGGTAGGGAGGGTCTCTTGGGGTTCCGTCCTGAAGGGCAGAGGGGTCCATGAAGGCTGGGCACTCCTCAAGAATGAAGTCTTAAAGGTGCAGGAGTAGGATATCCTTGTGTGCTGTAAGTTGAGCTGTAAGGGAATAAGACTGGAATGGCTGAACAGGGAACTTTTACTGAGAGTCTGGGAGAAAAAGAGAGTTTATGTCCTATGGAAAAAGGGACAGGCAGCTTGGTGAGAGTATGAGGAAGTTGCCAGAGAGAAAATCAGGAAGACTAAAGCCCAGCACGAGCTCAACCTGGCCACTATGTTTAAGGATAACAAAATTTGTTTTTATAAATATATTAATGGCAAGAGGAGGCCCAAGGAGAATCTCCATCCTCACTGGACACAGTGGGGAACATGACTACTGAGGATAAGGAAAAGGCTTTACATTTGTCTTTACTAGCCAGACCACTTATCCTTGGAGTACTCCGCCTCTGGAACTGTAAGTCTGGGACGGGGAGCAGAATAAACCCCTCACCGTTCAGGTAATTAGAGACCTGCTGCTCCACCTGGACTGTCACAAGTAGGTACCTTAAAGGAAGCCATAGCGAGGTGGGGATTGGTCTATTCTCCCACGTGCCCAATGATAGGATAAGGGGGAAAGGGCTAAAGTTGTGCCAGGGGAGATTTAGGTTGGATATTAGGAAGAATTTCTTTATTGAAAGGGTTGTTAGTTACTGGAATAGACTGCCCAGGGAAGGGGTTGAGTCAGCATCCCTGAAGGTGTTTAAAAGACGTTTAGATGTAGCGCTTAGTGACGTGGGTTAGTGGAAGACTTGTTAGTGTTAGGTCAGAGGTTTGACTAGGTGACCTTGTAGGTCTCTTCCAACCTAGATGATTCTGTGATTCTATGAAAGGCAAGTCTTTCTATGACCAGGTGACCCACGCGGTGGATGAGGAAAAGGCTGTTGATGTAGTCTACCTAGACTTCAGCAAGATCTTTGACAAGGTTTCCCACAGTGTTCTCCTGGAGAAGCTGGCAGCCCATGGCTTGGGCAGGTACACTCTTTTCTGGGTTAAAAACTGTCTGGACAGATGGGTGTAGAGAGTGGTGGTGAATGGAATGAAATACAGCTGGTGACCAGTCACCAGTGATATTCCCAGGTCAGTATTGGGGCCCATCCTCTTTAATATCTTTATTGATGATTTGGATGAGGGAA
This sequence comes from Aythya marila, assembly GCF_965140915.1. Lineage (NCBI taxonomy): Eukaryota > Metazoa > Chordata > Aves > Anseriformes > Anatidae > Aythya > Aythya marila. The sequence goes on along the minus strand of NC_139042.1, from coordinate 41,844,628 downwards.
TTGAGTGCACTCTCAGTAAGCTGGTAGATAACACCAAACTGGGGGGAAGTGTATGTCTACCAGAGGGTAGAAAGACTTGGACAGGATGGGTCGATGGGCAGAGGCCAATAGGATGGGGTCCAACACGGTTAAGTGCCAGGTCCTGCACTTTGGTCACAACTACCCCATGTAATGCTACAGGCTTGGGGCAGAGTAGCTGGAAAGATGTGCAGAAGAAAAAGATCTGGGGGTATTGGTTGATGCTTGTCTAAACATGAGCCTGCAGTGTGCCCAGGTGGCCAAGAAGGCCAAGGGCATCCTGGCTTGTATCAGGAATAGTGTAGCCAGCAGGACCAGGGAGGTGATTTTCCCCCTGTACTCTGCTCTGGTGAGGCTGCGCCTTGAGTACTGTGTTCAGTTTTGGGCCCCTCACTATGACAAAGGCATCAAGGCCCTGGAGTATGTCCAGAGAAGGGCTATGAAGCTGGTGAAGAGTCTGGAACACAAGTTCTATAAGGAGCAGCTGAGGGAATTGGACTTGTTTAGTCTGGAGAAGAGGAGGCTCAGGGGAGACCTTATTGCTCTCTACAACCACTTGAAAGGAAGATGTGGAGAGCTGCGGGTCAGCCTCTTCTCACAGATAACTAGCGACGGGACTGGAGGGAATGGCCTCAAGTAGTGCCAGGGGAGGTTTGGGTTGGAAAGTAGGAGAAATTCCTTCTCAGACAGAGTAGTTAGGCATTGGAATGGGTTGCCCAGGGAGGTGGTAGAGTCACTGTCCCTGTAGGCGTTTAAGGCAAGGTTGAATGTGGTGCTTAGGGACATGGTTTAGTGGGTTATATTGGTGGTAGGGGGATGGTTGGATCAGATGATCTTGGAGGTCTATTCCAACCTTTATGATTCTATGATTCCATATTGAATAAGATAAAATAAATGTTGCTATTCACCTATTTTTGTAGAGTTCTCATAACATGCTTGTAGTTATGTCATAAAAATTCTACATCAAGGGACTTATTGCGATTCTAGCTATCTGCTCTGAAATTAACATATTTGCTTAGGTGTACCTAACAGGAAAATATTGCCCAGTTACTGTTTTCCTGAACACAGTGCTACAGCTATGTCTTATTTTATTTTATTTTATTTTATTTTATTTTATTTTATTTTATTTTATTTTATTTTATTTTATTTTATTTTATTTTATTTTATTTTATTTTATTTTATTTTATTTTATTTTTTTCTTATGACTTCACATTTAGTTTTACATGTATAAATTGCACTTTTATCATATAACGTTATATAACCATACTAATAAACTGTGTATTATCTATGAAATGAGAAGGTAGGTATTTGTGAAAGGAGACAAAAGAAAAATCTATTTTTAGGTGAATGTCACACATCCTGTGACTGAGTTGCTGAGCTTTCACTTGCATTGGACAGTTTCATTATTCCTTAAATTGAATTAAAAAAGAAAAAAAAGAAGAAAAAAAAAAGCTTTTCCCGTGTTAATCTCTGCCAAAATAATGAAGGATTAGTATAAAGTTTGAAATATATATTTCATGGGATTCAGTGCTAGTGTAAAAAAAAAATATTTATATATCACTTATTAGTTTATATAAATTCAATATTTTCTGATATGTAATTAAGACTATACCCTGATATTCAGCATGTAAAATTCCATCTTATTTCCTGGAATTACCTGTTTGTACTGCAATTGTTATTTATCAGAAGATAAATGTGGAAGGGTGGAATAAATTGGGAACAAAACTCTGGCATGGTCTACGTAATAAAACAAAGACAATAAAGACAATAAATGAAGCAGTCAATATGACTGAGGCCGAACACCTCTTTTTTTTTTTTTTTTTTTTCAGATTCTCCTTTATATGTATATCAACTATATATTTTTTTCTTTCAGAATTTTCTTCTGTACATGCTTGTTTTCTGTAAAACAGCAGAACTACAAATACCAAACCCATAAACCCAATATGTTAGAGAAAATTATAAAAACTTTCAATTATCAGGCCACATTCCTCATGGTCTATTTAAGAGCATTAGCATGACTATATAACCATAAAATTACAAGGCAAGGCTTTCCATGGAAAAAAAAAATGAAAAAAGAAAAATCCATATCTAGAAAAACAAAGAAACACAAAGAGTTTCAGGGAAGTCTTTGGAAACTTATTATTCCTCTTTGCCATAGTACTTGGTCTCCTGAACATTTTACTACCTCTCAGAAGAGGTAGTAATATATATAATAGATATTTCATATTGATAATAAGAGACAGACAGGATTTATATAAGGCAAAATTATATTTGTTTTTAATGATATAATAGTAATATATAATTAGTAATAATAAATAAATAAATAGTAATGATATAATAGTAATAGTCTTATTAAAATGCTTTTATCTATAAATGTCTGTCCTTTATATACCTCACAACACTCATTTATGGCAGGTAAAAACCATAGCTGATTTCAGGAGACTGAATTGAGTTATACAAAAATGAAATCACAAATTTATAACAATCAAATCTAAAGAAGGATTTGATTCAAACAGTGGTATGAGTGGTTCCTCACTGTCACATGCTAAGATTACCAACTTTTTGCACACTGATTATGCATATTTTCCAATGGACATAAATAATGAAGTAGATAGTGAAGAGTAGTCCACTTCAGAAAAAAATGAGCCAACACAGCTGATACTGATGTTTTGTTTGGTAATTGTTGCTGAGATACAGTTTGTTTCAGCAAACACAGAAGATAACAGCAGTCTTGTTTGCAAGATTAAGGGGACTCAGAGAAGATCAGTAGTACCAAAAATAATGTGGAGAGGAAGGGAAAAAAGAGAAAAAGAAAAAGAAAAAGAAAAAGAAAAAGAAAAAGAAAAAGAAAAAGAAAAAGAAAAAGAAAAAGAAAAAGAAAAAGAAAAAGAAAAAGAAAAAGAAAAAGAAAAAGAAAAAGGAAAGAAAAAAAGAAAAAGAAAAAGAAAAAAAAGAAAAAAGTTTGAGTTTGTAGTAGAAATTCTGGCTGTCTTTTGTCTTTTTGCCACATGATATTGCTTGTGTATGTAATATTGTGGTGGTTCTGCTCCAGTGGGCAGCTGAGCTCCACTACAACTGCTCTTTCACTCCCCCTCCTCAAAGAGGAATGGGGAGAAAATACAATGAAAAGGGCTCAAAGGTTGAGATAAGGACAAGGAGATCGCAATAATTATTGTAACGGGCAAAACAGACTTGGCATAGGGAGACAGTAAGCTTTATTGCTTATTAGTAACAAGCTAGAGAAGTGAGAAACAAAGGAAAGAAACCAAAAGCACCTTCCCCCCCATCCACCCTCTTCCACCTCCTCCCCCCGAGCGGCGCAGGGGAACGGGGGAATGGGGGTTATGGTCAGTCTACAGCGCTTCTTCTCTGCCACTCCTTCTCGGTCACTCTCGCCCCCTGTGCTGTGGGATCCCACCCATGGGATACAGTCCTTGATGACCTGATCCAGCGTGGGCTTCCCACAGGCAGCAGCTCTTCCAGAACTGCTCCAGATATGGGTCCATCCCTCAGGAGAAAACTGCTCCAACCTGGGTCCCCCATGGGTGGCAGCTCCTGCCAGGTCACCTGCTCCTGCGTGGTCTCCTCTCCACAGGCTTCAGGTCCGGCCTGGAATCTGCTCCGGCAGGGGTCTTCCACAGGCGGCAGCCTCCATCGGTGCAGGGCCACCTGCTCCACCGTGGTCTCCTCCACGGGCTGCAGCGTGGAACCCTGCTCCACCATGGTACTCCATGGGCTGCAGGGGGACATCCTGCTTCACCATGGTCCTCACTGCAGGCCGCAGGGGACTTCTGCTCCTGCGCCTGGAGCACCTCTCGCCCTCCTTCTTCACTGACCTGGGCGCCTGCAAGGCTGTTCCTCTCTCCTCTCACTCTCCCAGCTGCTGTGTGGCGCAGTGTTTTTTTTCCCTGTCTTAAATGTGCTCTCAAAGAGGTGCAAAACAACATCGCTTATTGGCTCTGCTCTGGTCAACAGTTGGGCCCTTACCAAACAAGGGGCAGCTTCTAGATCCTTCTCACAAAAGCCACCCCTATGGCCCCCTGCTACCAAAACCTTGCCACGTAAACCCACTACAAATATTATCTGAAACAATGGCTGAGCTGGGGCTTGGATTCCCTTGTCTAAGGACAGACATGGTGTCCTCTGTGAGGTGCCATAAAATAAGTAAGTTTTCCACATGAAAGGAAGAGGAAGACTTGAGAGCCTGGAATCACACAATTATAGAATTGAATCATAGAATATACCTAGTTGGAAGGGAGCCACAAGGATCATCAAGTCCAACTCCTGACTCCACACAGGTCTACCCAGAAATTCCGACCACATGACTGAGAGCATAGTCCAAACCCTTAAAGTCTGGCAGGCTTGGTGCCATGACTAAGACCCTGGGGAGCCTGTTCCAGTGCATGAGCACCCTCTCAGTGAAGAACCTTTTCCCAATATCCAACCTGAACCTCCTCTTTCTCAGTTTGAATCCATTCCTTCAGGTCCTATCACTGGTTATCAGAGAGAAGAGATCAGCACCTGCCCCTCCACTCTCCCATGTGAGGAAACTGTAGGCCACGATGAGGTCTCCCCTCAGCCTTCTCATTTCCAGGCTGAACACGCAAAGTGACTTTAGTCGCTCCTTGTATGTCTTCCCCTCTAGGCGCTTTACCATCTTTGTAGCTCTGGTTTTAATTTCTAAAATCCACCTAAAATCAAGACAGATCTGACTCAGTTGCCTAGACATAGGTATGTATTTACTGCTGTCTTAGATACCTAGAGTGCCTGACCTCCATCTCTAGATGACCATGGGGTCTCCTGCAGGTATTGTTCTGCAATCATCTATCCTATAAGAAAGTCTGAAGTTATTTTAGCTGTCTTAGGTGGTGTGTGTTTAGGTGTGAGTTGAGTCTGGGGGAAGTCACTGCAGTCACCAAAACCAGAAGATTCAGATTCAGCTGACCAAAGATAGCTGTTTCCTATGGAATGAGCTCAACAGTTCTCTAGAGCTTATTGGCTATATCCCTACTGCCTATAAAGGGAACTAAAATGCTTAGCTTACATTATAGGAAACTTAACTGAGACAAGCTGAATGTTAATGGGGACAGAATTAGAAAAGAAAAGATAAGCAAATAAGAGATGGGTTTCTGAAAATGAATCTGGTATTCTTAGATCAGTTTGCTTGCAAGGTTGACAGTGTACAGCCTAGTTTTCTGCTTCATTTTCTTGGGTGCATTACTTTCCAGTCCAGAATTATTTTCGTTTATTATTATCACCTTTAGCTACCTAATTGTGCTACTAATGAATACAAATAATCCATTCATCACATTTTTACTTATCCACTTCAGTGTACAAATAATGGTTTGTTGTATAACTGCTGATTATTAGAGAAGGTAGCTCACATTATAGAAAATACGTGCTGAAATGTTGATTGTTGGGGAAACACCAAATTCTTTAATCAGTCTTTGAAATTATGAAAATGCATTGTTATTTTTATTCCATCAGACTGTGATGAGTAAACATGAGACACCCTGAACACATTTTTTAAATAGCTACTTACACTTGGAACTTTAATTTCAAATTTTTGAATGCTTATATTAGTACTATAGAACAGGAACAACATAGTTGGCTATTGAGTCGCCTATTTGAGGGCACATGTGTGGAGTTTGAGCAGTTAATGTGAAGCATATACATTTCAAAATTACGTCCCTTGTGCTTGAAAGCCTTGAAAACGCTACTCTCTCATCAACTTGGTGCAGCATGAATTGAAATGCAGTTTGAAAGCAATGTAGAGCTTCCAATTGCTGCTTCAGAAAGGGTTGTGCTGAATCTGGAATACTTTGCATAATTTAATTAATTATGCCACTAAAAACGATTTTATCTCAATTTAAAGCAAACAGCTTTTATGAGGGTGAACTGCAGCACCCAGGGATATCAGGTGTCCAAGCTTTTAATCCTATTACAAAGACTTGTCAGCTACTGATGGAAACTGGAAAAACGTAAGCCTCCAGCAGGGCAACAAGTGAAGAGGAAGAAGGCAACAAATTTTTAATACTCTTTGAAACCACTGTATGCATTAAGTCCAAATCAAATGTAGAAAGTGACAGAAGTGGTAGCTTGCACTTAATTGTACAGACGGTGAGTAGTGTCTAAGGAATAACACTTATTTTTCTTTGACATTAATGAAAATAACTGTTTCCTCTAAGAGGAAAATTGTTGTGCTTAACTAATGTAAGAAACACACAGCAAATGGCCAAGACTATTTATTTTCATGTCTGTCCACTTAAAGTGTTAAGTAGTGTAGCAGCCTGTATTTTGAAAGTGGTTTCTAATGTTGTGGATTGAATTCTGTCTGTGAATCATTTTCATTGTAAACAAATCTTGACCGATGATGCTGGACTACAAGTATGAAGGAATCTGTAACTGACTAGACACTACCCTCAATACTTTGCTTTCTGAGACTTATCTATTCCAATTCAGTATTAGTTTTGGTATCCCTCTAAAAGAATAGACATACAGTACTTTGGAAGCAGAAAGGAGTTCTGATTTTAAAAAAGATTTAATTTCTGGGCCACATAATCAGTGCCTAATTGGCAATCTATGACTGACTGTGCAAAATATTTTGACCAGGTTATGAAAGGTTACAGTAGAATTGACTCTATCTCCATATCAAACATCAGCATGTAACATGAAATTAATTGTAATGTAGATGGTTCTGTTAATAAATAGGAAAAATATCTTATTAAAGGGAGTTCACCGGCTCTATGAAATTGAAATGCAGAAAACTTCCATACTTATCATATTAACAAATATTCATAATACTTAATAATATATTCTACATATTGTATGTATTCATATATGCATGGTACATATGTATGTCATCATCTTTGGATGGGAAAGCTTTTTTTTTTAAAGTGTTTAAAAGATTTGTAAAATGGTCTCTTTGTTAAGAATACTATAACTGTACATGTAAATTCAAGAACGTTGCTCCAGGTGTGATATACATTTTACAAACTGAATATCCTTTTCTGTTTTATTTTTGTTGTTTGTTTTTTAAGAATAACAGAAATAAATGTCCATAAATAAATAAATAAATATATATATATTTTTTTTCCAGTGGATGGTGAGGATTGGAGAGTTTGTAGCTACAAAAGCAAGACATATTGACACAGATTCATTTTACTTAAGCTATCTAAGTCTAATCCATTTGTAAACGCTTTCTCTGCATTTACTGTTAAGATTTAGGCAAGCCCAGAGGGCATTCATTCCATTTGTCTCTTATGTTCTTTCCTTCTTCGTCTCCTGTATGTGTAGGCATTACCTGGTTACTAGGCAGTACTGGTATTCATTTGAATTGCAGTATAGTCCCACTTGTGTTAAACTAGCCAACACACATGGCTTATGCTGGCTTCACAGTAGATGCAGCAGGACAGACATCTGCATCCAGCATGAAATAAGAGCAGCATGGACAAGTCGGATGTACTCTGATACATTATTTGCCAGAACAAAGTTCTTTCTTTGACCTTTATTTAACAGGTGCAAAGATTTAGGTTGGGCTTGTTCCTGCTCAGTACTTTTCAGATTTTTGGTGGCTGTTTTTCAATGAAGCCCTAAGTGCCATACAAAGAGCTTTATTATTTGTGTACATGTACCCAAAGATGGAATGAACAACTCTTTGGAACTACCTGTCTTCTTCTATTGAGTATATATCTGCATCAACACCCATATCTTGGCTTAAATTAAGTGAGGTGAACATATTTTCTGTTTAACTCTCATTTCTGGAGTCATATTTGGATGAATATTCAGAATAAATGAAATATAAATGTCACAGTGGCAATAAGCAGAAACTGTGCGAAAAGAAAATTAGATTTTTTTTTTTTCAGCTAAGATTTAGCTCCTTTAATTATATATGTGTTTGAAAGTTGTTTCATGTGTTTTTTAGAGTCCCTGAGTTCTCAAAATACAAGAAAACATGTTTGCTTATTAGAGATGATGATGAGATTCAAATCAGTTATTAACCAGCTCAGCTATATGTGCTGCATAAAGGTGGTGACAATTTCTGTAAAATAGTAGAAGTATCTAATATAGTTGATCCTTTTCGTTGTTTCATAAAATTGCTGTGTTTGAGTGTGGTAGAGTTAGGGCTGAATTTTTATTACCTTCTTCTGAGCAATTTATACTGGGATTGAGACAGTATTGAGCTAATGAGTTAGAATTTATATTGAGCCTTAGCTGTCTTCATGAAGTAACTAGGGAAAGAAAATCATGGCAATAATGGAGTATTTTTCATTATAAACTATGTTGTACAGCTTTTATAATCAGGTTTTTAATAGATGTAGAGAAATTAAATTGGAATTCTACCAACTTTTGTGCTTTTGTCATCCCATAAAATTGATGTTAAAAAATGTCAAGACCAATGTGCTTAATTTCTACTGAAGTAAGGAGGAGGTGGTATTAGTCCTGTTGCTTTCAAGGCCCTGTTGTTTATTAGGTAGTATGATGCAGAAAAACATTCAGAAATATGCACTTCATTGTAACCTTCAATGCTAAATATAAGCTGAGTATAGATTAAATAGACTTTGACTAATATTATCCTGAAGTCCTTATCAAGAAAAATTCACATGAAAACAGCAGAAACATTGTCAGGAAGGTGAAATTGCACTCCATATGAAAAAGGAAGAGGTCAGATATTGCTGATGTGTATATTAATGCTGCTGGGAATTCATAGGTATAGTGATTTATTGATATATTCAAACATTGTTTATTGATTTTATATGATAAATATACAAACATACAATAGTCTATGGATTTCTTCATATGTGTAGACACATATATACTCAATCTGAGCATTGCACATGAATATGTACAATAAATAATGTCTTAAGAAAGGATTTTCTATTTCTACTATACAAAGCCATACAGGTTAATAGTTTTTATTGTCCTTTAATTCTATTGTTCCATTTAGCTCTGTGTGTATTTTTTATCAGGGGCCCAGCAAAAATGCTCAACTACATGAACTATTGCTCATCTCAACCCTTTTTTTGTCCACACTTTTCCTTGCTGTTAGTCCATTCCACTAAAAAGAGACTGAAGGAATCAATTAATATTTCCTTACATTTTAATTAATAATGCAAAATAAAAATATAATATACAACAAGAAAAGGTCACCCAAGCATGTTCAATAAATGAATATTTTAGTTAATTCCTATAATGTTTGTTCATTCAAAAGTACAGGAAGAAATATGAATGTAGTTTAAATTTTAATTGGAATAATAGACAAAACTTTTTTTTTTAATGTAATAAACATATAAAACATGGTTTTATTTACTATGAATGTCAAAAGTATATGTAAAAACATTAATACATCAGACAATAAATTCGTGTGATTGAACACCACTATAATACTTTTAAGTCTGTTCTAACTCAAATTAATAAGTTATCCTTGCATATTTTTTTTCAGCAGATGAAAAAAAAAAACACACCACCACCACCAAAAATAAATAAATAAATAAACACACAACACCACTACCAACAACAACAGAAAAGAAAAATAAATTGCCCTTCTCCCAGCCCACATATTGAATAAATAAATAAATGAAAATTGCCACTTGCAAGGAAGGTTAAATTGCTGGCCTTCCTTGCAGATTCAGACATTAAAAATTTGGAGTTTTCCTTCATCCAAATAATATATATTCATTCCCAACAGGCAGCAGTGATGGTTCTTGGGATAAAGAAAAACTTCAGTCTCCCCCCACCCAGGGATCACAGTCCTCTGTTAACCACCCCAACTTGCCTGGACAGCATAATGTTCCAGTTAGCCATCCTCTCAACCCTCTTCAACAGAATCACCTTCTGCCAAATGGTACGGGTTGACATCTTTCAGCACTAACATCAGTAGTCTTCCAATTCCTGTCTTGATTTTGTGTTTACATAAATAGGCTATCAAAAAGTCAAAATTATGGGGGATATTGGAATACTTTCTTCAAAGTTCTAGCTGGGGAAGTGGAGTTGATAAAGAACAAATATGTATGCAATAAAATTGATACTTAAAGTAATTATTAACCAGTGTATAAGTGGCATGGTAATGCATTGCTAAGTCACTTTACAGCAGATATTATAAAAGATAATAAACAGCCTTTGCTCATCAATGACACTGTACAACATTACACTGATATGAACAAACTAAGATGTCTAATAGCCTCTACTTGTATCTAAAAACCCTCCATGGTTGCTAGTGATTTACATATGCACATCCCAGAAAAGAAAAGACGCATTGCTGCTTTGTCTTGATATGGGACCCATCTTGTCATCCATAAGTTGAGTATTGTCCATGAGGAGAAAACAGAAAAAAAACACAAAGTATTTATATTTATATAATATATATATAGAGAGAGAAAAGAAGTAATCCTATTTGCATTTATTTTTTCCCCACCAGGACTGGAACTTCCTTTTATGATGATGCCCCACCCATTAATTCCTGTGAGCCTACCTCCAGCATCTGTCACAATGGCTATGAGCCAGATGAATCACCTTAGTACCATTGCCAACATGGCAGCAGCAGCACAAGTGCAGAGTCCTCCATCCAGAGTTGAGACATCTGTTATTAAGGTAAGTATATTAAAAATAAAGTAAAATAAATCTAGCACAGCCAGAGCCATCATAAGTATTACAAAGATGGGTAGGTGTCAGATCTCACAAGGTAAGTCATAAAGTCAATATGTAGCTCTGAGAACAGTAGGCTACTGGTCACTAGTTCTACCTTCTCCTCTCCCATATCATAAGTATTAAAGTAATGCTCAAGCTGAAGCACTTTTCATACAGAATACACAGCTTTCTGGTTTCTCATATTTAATAGTCTGTAATCTAATGGCATGTTCCTCAAGATAAAGTAAGACATGATTTCATTGTTAAATTAAAACAAACAAAGATGGAGTCTGTCTGTTCTTCCAATTTGTAATTCTAAGCATTTGAACTGAAATGCTGCAAAGTATCTGAAGGCTGAAAGGCTTAATACTTTGTCTCTAAATTGCCAAATGCTGGAACAGAATGTAATAAAGTTACACAGAACAGACCCAATAATCTCCAGGCCATAATAATAGTACTATAGAGAACTCTCAATCTGAAAATATCTACCCATTTTAGGTTTTATTGCCTATAAGAGTAGCAGTCTAGCCCTTTCTCCATCCCAAATCAATTTGGTCAGAGATTTATTTAGCAGAGGCATGGAGTCTTCTGTTTTTTTTGACTGAGGATGATCTGTATTTATTTTAAAAGCTTTTTTTCTCTTACTACCAGATATTTATGATTTGATTTGACATTAATTCAGATATTTACATTTTGCATTTTTATCCTTCTTTAGTTCTAATACACAAGATACAAAAAGTATTGTGTGCTAGTTACTTTTGTGCTATTACATAACTTCCTTACATTAGAAAGCAAACAAACAAATGAACAAACAACAAAATAAATAAATGTTATTTGGTTACTTGATATTTTACAATTATATTGGAAATCTGTCATTTAACACAATCCCTTTGACAAGATCTGGGTAAATGTAAAATCTTTTGGACCTTCAAATCAGGAGCTACAAAAGTTTTGATGGAGGAGCATGTGCAAAACTACACTTGAAAATTATGAATTACTTTAGCAACAAAACTTTGTTTTCACTATTTTTCCTAGTATTTCCCTCTCTTTCATCATCTGTGAGCTATTTCATTTCATATATAAGAATTCAAAATTTGATCCTCACTAGTATTTTTAACTTTCTGTTCAAAACTTTGCCAAAAATTTGCATTTGGAATGCAACATAGCTCCCAGGTTATGAGAAAAAAAAACCAACAAACAACAAAACAAAAAACAAACAAACAAAAACACTTCTGTGGAAAGCAGGCTGTAGGAAGTGGGCCTGGTGTGTTCTTAGATCTAAACCAATTATGGGAAGATAATGACCCTGGAACTGAGATGTAACTCTAACTCATCTAATTTAAATCTGTCTAATAGGTTTAAAAATATTGGACTCTGAAAGAGAGACTTTGTCATTATGTAATTATGTATATTATTTTAACCATAGACAGCGCCATACCAGATTTTCCTTATCCCAGAGTTCTTTAACTTCTAAACAGGCTCACTCTTGTAGCTCATTTAGGTAGAAAGATAGTTTTGGTCTAACCTAGGTGAAGAACTTGAAAATACCCAGAAAATTTTGATTTTCAGTTTGAATTATTTTAGCAGCATTTTGTAACTTTTTTTCCCCCCTAAATCTTGATTGTTTAAGCATATGCTTGTATAAATAATCAGCACTATTTATCATCTCTTTGTCTTTTCTTATATACCTATGAAAATTCAACAGTTCTTTATTTATGCTACAAAAATCTTCATCATAGCAACCAACTTTTGTGCAGCTCCTCTCATAACATTTTGCACATTATTTAACAAAACAGGTTTGATGTTCCCATCTGGTTTGCACATAACAAGTAACTGGAAAGACGTGGATTTATAATTAAGTGTTTTTAAATGGCCAAATTAACTTATGTTCTTTTTTGAAGCGCATTCTCACTCAGAAGTGAAATACATTTTTTTTTTTTTTTAATGTTTATACATTTAAGTTCATGGTTTAGGGACATTTACATAGAACCTGATGGAGACACTATCTAAGCACTGCTGTATCTTCAGTCAAAATATGTAGCGTACTACCCACTATACATTTATATTAAAGGTAAATATATAAATAAAAGAGTGATAAACTGCCATACAAAACTCACATCTTGCTGCATATAATTATTTCAGTAATTCTTTAAGGCTCGGGAACTTATACATACTTTTCTACTCTTCAGCATCTTTGTGGTACACCATAACTCTAGATTCATGTCCTCTGCTTTTGCCTAGGAAAGATGAATATGGTCATGTGGATAGAGAGAACACAGCCTATTATGCTCCTGTTTTTTAATACTAAACTGGATTGAAAACAAAACCTGATCAACATAAAAACTCAAGGTTATTGTTTGGGGGATTTTCTTCCCATCAGCATGGAAATAACATTGCTGGAAATTTACCTTTCCCTCACTAGAAATAATCAGAGGCTGTGAGTTTAGTGCCTGTTGAATTATACGCACTGAGAAGTTGAGAAGCAAACTTCAATCAGCATACTTTCGGAACCTTACACTAGCAATGAATAATAGCTTTTACTACAACTAAAATAAATATTTTAGAGAATAGATCTAAGTGAGAAGGTCAAATCTGCTTTTCCTTTATTTTTGTAGGAATGGATAAACAGTGAAGTTGCTCTCTTTTACAAGAATGTTTGTTATTAGAATAATATTTTCCTTATACTGCTATATTTTTAGGCTCTTTGGCTTTGTTTTCATTATCTTCTGGATCGATCTTTTAACCTTGGTTTACTTAAATACTTTTCCTCAATTACAATTTTACAGAAGCTGATTTAAAAGGACTGTGAATCACTCATCGTTAAGCTAATCTTTATAACCTGAAATGTCAGTGTAGATTTGAAATTAGAGTACTATATAAGTTTAAACTTTGAAGTTAGATAACCTATGAGAAATTTCTACTCTGAAAAGTAAATCCAGAGTTACCATATCTAATTAAGTAAATGGAAATGAAATTCAGTCTTAGAAAACAGGAGTCTTCAGCTTATAAATAACCTGGTTTACTGGATACTAGAACTGTGAACAGTGCCACAGTGGATGACTTGCTGACCTTTTTTTCCAATTCACTGAGTTCACAGTTAGTGTTGTTATCTTTAAACTCACAAAGCTTAAAATGCGTTTCTATTACTGGGTAATATTTAATTTCTTCATGATAAAAAGGTGGGATAAAGCTGAGATCATTTATAACCAAACATTTTATCCTGCTGTGTTCAGGAGATGAGACAAAGACTAAATTATAAGGGAAAACTTAGAAAGCAACACTTTTTTTTTTTTTTGGCAATGAACTCTGAGCTCTAAAATCTTCAGAATTATATTTCAGAATAGTTTTTTGCCCTTTCGAACATAAGACAAACATTAGATGTTGTTTTGTGACGGAATGTTTAGATATATGAGTTGGATGAATAAGAGGAGAGCAACAACAACCAGGGAAAGCAGACTGTGACAGCAATGAATAGCGGTGTGACAGCTGTGACCTGGGGATGCTTTAGATATGAGGTGGCTTTCATCACCTGTTTTCAAAGGCTCGGATTGTTAGCAGTTTCACTACATCATATATATATATTTTTTTCAGTCAGTAGAAAGATATATGAAAATATTATGGACATGTCTTATATTAATAGCAACATGAAAAATTCTACTCTGATAGTTAGAACAGAGCAGAATTCCAGAATTAAAAATTGCACTTTGTCCATGGAATATTACTAATAGTTATGGGAAAAAATAAGAATACAGTGGGAAAAACAAAACAAAACAAAACAAAACAAAACAAAAAACACAAAACATACACACACACACACACAAAGTAAAGAATAACTTCATTTGAAAAAGTAACCATTGGCATAGTAGGTTTCCACTGTATCTTAAATACATGAAACTAAATTTTTCTAATTCTCTAAATATGTCACAGCACTGGTTGCCTTCTTGTCATCCAACAGCAGAAATTGACAATGAAATTAATAAACTAAGATAGTAGATGACAGTTGATTTTATAGGCTGATATGAATTTTTATTCTGATATGAAATTTTATTTTGACATTCTTCTACTTTTCCATCTTTCACTGAAAATACATGTGTATTACTATTAACATATTTGATGTTCCTATATATTTTTTTGCCTGTAATTGCTGCCAGAAAGTCCGAATAATAGACCAAGAGAAGAAATACTAAACTGCTATACAATGACATAGGAACAACATACATTTACAAATTTCAAGGGAGAATGGTGGTGAGGAAGTTCAGAGAGTGGACCTGAAAGGAAGATGACTGTAAGAAAAAAATGAACAGGTTCACTTCATTGAGGGTGTAGACAGCAGAGAAAGGGACTGTAGAAGTCTTCTATGACTACTGTGTAAATAGCCTTGAGTGTAGTGCAGAGTTTTAAACCTAAAATATATTGGCCACAGTATTTCAGTGTAGAAGAGTTTACTGATAACTTATTTTCCAGTTATGGAAATGGTGTTTTTTATTTTTTTTATTTTTATTTTATTTTTTTTTATTTTTTAACGGTATTAGTTAAATTATCTCTTAAAATTGGCTGACACACCACCCCGTAGAGAAAAAGGCATAGGAAGTACCCTGAAAATACAATTAGACATCCCGGATAGAAAACCATTCCACTTCACTGTTGTTACTAATAAAGTCAATTTTCCTGTGCTATAAACTGAAGAAGACTGCCAGAATTGCCTTCTGATATCAGACTGAAAATATATACTGAATATACTGAAAAATCTTTAAAAGTGTCTCTCTGGATGCAATGAATAAAATAACATCCAAAGCCATAACATCCATTAAATAACATTCATTAAAGGACCATCCTCAAATTTCAAAAGACAATGTCAGGAAATGCTAGAATGCCCCTGCAACTTTAAAGTTATGACGTTGCATTTCGTAGTGTTATGGTAAAATTTTAAATTCACAATCATATATTATATTTTTCCACAGGACCCCTACCTCATTCAGTAAATGGTTAGTTGTTCAGAATTTGATTTTTTTTTTTTTAAATCAGTGTCTGTCTCATTTAACTTTTTTTTTTTTTTTTTTTTTTTTTTTTTTTTTTTTTTCCTGAATCTGGTGTGGAATGCAGAAGTTTCCTATGGATACTTCTGTGCCTTACAGAAACATAACACGCAAAGAGTGGTGGATACATATTTGCAACATGACGTATACTATATTCATTTTACAGAAAATTATTGAGGCCAAAATAGTTATATGCCAAATTGCTAAAAATGAACTTTTTTGAATGCCTAATGAAAAAAACCTGATTTTTCAGATAACTTATTATTTCTAGAGACATTTGCGTGTTGTTACTTTAAAGTAGTTTTCTTCAATTTGTGAATGAAGCTATTTTCATTTCTTCGTTATCTGATACATATGACATAGCAATTCTTTGTATAAAGAGAATTTTGATTTAATATATATAAAAAAAACGTAAATAGTGGTACATATTTACTAATAGTAAAGAAAATACTCTAAGTAGTCTAGAATAAATCTAAGAACACTTACTAGCTCCTGAAATATCTAGCTTTAGATGTTTAGACTGGAAAAACAATTAATATTTAATTTTCTTTTTGTTGTGACCACAAAGAATAGTACATCTTAAAATTGTACGTATGAACTTGTGCATAATAGAGAAAATCACCAAGCTAGTCAGAATCTTTCTTTCTTTAAGTTAACATAAATATGTATATGAACACTTCTAGTACTGTTAGTTTATTTAGTGTAAGAAGATCTTACAGATTGTTTTATTATGGACTTAGAGGATGGTTCCTGTGTACCTGGCATGTAACTGGGAATAATGTCTTTGTTGGTATAATACGGGATTCTATTACTGTTTAAACAGTATGCTTATGTGAAGTGATTTGTGTAAAGCAAATATCTGCAGATAAATGTCTCACATGATACAGAGAAGATAGTATATATTTTTTTCTGCTTGTCAATTTGCATATGTGTAACAGAGAACTATGTATGTGATGTAAAATTAATTTGATTTAAAATGACCATGAGGTACAATGGATGGGATTCATTTTGCTGTCTTCTAAGGCACAACTCATTGAACCTTTTTTAGATATCTACTTTATAGAGTGAAGTGAATTGTACCTTGAAGGATAAATGTATGGAAAAACAATAAGCCTAAGGTGAGAAGCTCAGATGTAGATATTTGTACTGTAGACAACTACATTTAGCTAAATGAATCTCATTCTTGGTGTTTGGCTGGATCTACAGTTTTGATTGACCTTGTGGAATGAATTCATACCACTGCTTCTTATTCTTAAATGTTTTTATTTTTCAAGTAAGACCTGATTTTCAGAGAAAGAGAGGGGGAAAAAATGAAGAAAAGTCTGTCCAACCTGCCAATAAGAAAGTGATAATTCAATTTGAAGAAGTTTTTTGCATGTCTATGCGTTTGCATGTTGCATACATAAATGCCTATGTGCATTGTATACCATAGAGGAATATATAGGAATACGTATATATACGTGTGTATATATATATATATATATATATATATATATATATATATATATATATACACACATATAGTCCAAATATGTATTTTCCAAGGCAAAAAAGAATTGAGTTTGAATTCAGTTGAAAGGATACATTCAAATAAGAAGTGGTTCCAAAATAGTTGTCAGGACATTTTAATGAGAACACACAGAATCCAGAAGCTCAGTGACACTTCCAGAAATGATCCTGCTTCGTCATTATTGCAATACCAGGTGCTGCTCTGGTTTCACTAGGACAGCTAGCCTTTCTCTCTCTCTCTCTTTTTAAATCTGTTGTGGCCTGTGAAACTCACCACCTGGCTATGCTTTATGTACAGACCATGATTTCAAGGGATTTGGTTGAAATAATAGTTAAACTGTTACTTGTTAGTCTGTTTTTCCTTCTAGCCAGTTAACTTCTGCTGATATTCCCAATGATCATGCAGTAAAGAGAGAAATAAAAATCAAACAAATCTATAGTCTTTTTGTCTATTAATCACTTTCTACATTTTGTGGTATCAGTTATCAGTAAGGTAGAAAAAAATGAAAAAATGCAGATGAAAAATATCAAAAATAGATAAAAAGGCAAATATTATAACAAAAACCTCAATAGTATAATTAATGACAATACAAAACATTTGAAGTTGTGAATTTTGATTGGGATTAGAAACGTGTGTAATAAAAGAATAGAAAAAAAAGACAACAAGACAACATTTGCATCAGTGAGATATCAGCAAGATCAGATAAGCTGATAGTGCTATTCAAAAACAGAAACAGAAAATAAAAATGTGTAGCATTCAGACAGCTTGAATGAACACCAATTTTATAGTAGTGACCGAGGAAGTTAAGAAATAATTATTAACATCTTGTACTTCTTCAGACTAAACATTAATTTGGAGTCTGATAGCACTATAGGCTAAAGCTCAAGGAAAGATAAAACTGTAAAAGCAAAATGTCCTGTTTACAAGGAATATAAAAAAGAGCTGAGAGATTCACTTCTTTCAGTCTTTCAACTAGTACAATATCAAATAAGTATGTCATTTCACAAGAAAGCCATTCCTGACATAGTTGTCAACTCAAGTTCAAAATGGGTCAAGTAGTTAACGAAAGAGTAAGAAGCTGTGCTTTGGTCATTTGGAAAGAGATGATTATAATTTTATCACAAAAACAAACAAACAAACAAAAAACTATTTTTAATTTTGAAAATTAACAGTGTATGGAACATTTTTTGTCATGTATCCTTCCCCCAGTAGGAAGTCACCCAAACTATTGAAAAGTATGACATTGGACATGATTTTGTCTTCTGCATGACTTAAAAAAGAAATGTCCTTAAAAGAGTTTGCTCAACACTGAAGAGCATCAAGAAAGGTGAATAGTATTAATAATGATGTATCTTTTCAGATAATCTCAGTTGTATGTCTAAAACTCAGTCTGTGCCTAAATTTAAAGGATGACTAAGCCCAAGAGATGAGTCTTATGGAGAAGCAGATTAGAACAAAAGAGAAAGACTAAAATTACCTGTAGGAGAGAAATATGCAGAAGATTTAAAAAAAAAATAAAATAAAAATGGATGGCTATTGGAGGTAGTCACATTCAAATTTTATTAGAATGATTCTGGAATTTTGTCGCTAAGGAATGGGAATGGTGAAGAATAAAAGAACGTTTGTGGGAAGGCTGAAGTGGTGAAAACCTAGAAGGTATACTTCCTTGTCCATCATTTTAGGAGCAGATTAATTAATCCTATATGTATTACCTGAAATATATAATTTAGGATAGTGATAAAGGGACCAACAGTTGAACTCCATCAACTTTACCTGGTGGTAGGTATTTGGGTAAGACTTCTGGTAAGGTTGCACTTTCCAAAGAATGAATTTTTTGCTGCTGGAGCAGAAAAAAAAGATTTAAATAGATTTATGTTGAATAACTACTTTTTAGTACCTGGTAAGAAGAAAAAAACATATATAAGGAAGAAATGTGTATGGTGTTCTGGTTACCATATTGGTACCATTCTGGTTCTAATATTTTCAGATAACTCTTAATAAGAATTTACTTAGGAATGAGTCTTTGCGTCTATGCAAAAAGCTGTTTGAAAAATGTAGAGGGGTGTTGATAAGTACAGCAAGACATTTCTGTTTTACTTGGACAGACTGAGACAGTTGTGGGTTATGTTCTTGAAAAAACAAACAAACAAAAACCCAAACAATAATAATAAAACAAACAAACAAAAATTAAATAATAATAATAATAATAAAAACAAACAAACAAACAACAACCACCTTTTCACAAGAACAAGAACTGTTATTTATAAAATGGACTTGATATTGAGGGTCTGTAACTTGTAATATCAGCGGGGTAAGTGGGGTAAGAACACAGCTGTCCCTGTAGTGAATGTTCCAAGTATGGTAGAAGAATTTTTGGAAGAGTTAAACATGAGATTCTTAAATACTTAGAATTCATTATTTGCAAATAATTGTAAAGAATATTGAAATAAATTTGGCTCTAAATCTCTGAATTTGTCCCTTATAAGTGCATTGCCCATTTGCTTATTATAGCCTCCACTTCTGATGCCTGAGTATTTTGAAATGTTGGCTCAACATATCTTAAATTGCAACATATGCACTACATTGTTCACACTACGTTTTCTCATGAGTAAGCAAGCAAAGAACGGAGAAAAAGTTGGTTAGCGGGGATTATATTTTCCAAGTGATAAATAATTCTGCATTTCTTGTTTTCTGGTAAATATTGAGTTTTAGGATCTATTCATCTTATCAGCCTATATGTAAAGAATGTTTTTGGCATCTTGCTGCCACCTGGATTTTTTGTAGGTTCTGCATGTCAATTTACTATGGACATCTCAAAATTCTTCTGTGTCTCAAATGGCACTGAATATCTGCATGTGAGCAGTTGAATTAAACCATAGGTATCTTGTTTTGGATGAGGCTACACTGGCTTTACTGTGTATATCTCAATTGACTGAGACACTTGCACCTTCATCCTGAATATGGTTGTCTCTGAAGTTTCATATCTATCTAATGTGTCAAAGCTGCATTTAGATACCAACAAACAGATTTGTCTATTTCAAACTGAACCCCTCATGGTTTTCTTCTTATAACTACATTTTTAGCAAAACATTTGAAATAAAGTCACTCAATTTCTTTTTGTTTGTTTGTTTGTTTGCTAGAAGACAACTACTGTAATGACATTACAAGCCAACAGCAGATTCTCTAGAAATATTTTTAATTAAGTTGAATTGAGTTTGTCCTAAGAATGAACAAGTTTTAGGAAAAATAATGGATAATGGACCATATCCTAGATGTTTTCTATTGCCAGGATTTTAACACCAAAAATAATTCTTTATTTTTTTCTTATTTATACAAAAGTGACATTTAGCAGATGTTACAAAAAAAAGTTCTGATCATCTGAATTACTTATCGAATACATTTTTGCACATTTCTTTTTCTGAGAAAATTTAAGTGAAGTAATTATAAATGTAAAGTTAATATTTTACCACAGACAGAATCCATCTTTTATACACAAAAATCTGTAGTAAGGAAGACAGTTTATATTGATATTCCAGCACCATTAGTTTATCACTGTGACTTTTTAGAGCTACAGAGGATTTCATTATATTATTAGCAGAATTTCCATTTATTATTGCAGCTAGTTTTGATAAAGACAAAAAATTGCTATGGACTATACTATTGATTGTTGAATTATGAAGCAAGGATATAAAAAATGAGTTAAGTTATTCAATTAATTCATTCCCCATTTCTGCAATCCTATTTCTTGTTAGGTTAAAGGGTATTCTAAAAATGAATTGATAAAGCCAATATATATATTTTTCTCATAGAGTTTTTCTGCTATGTCATATTATATATGAATAAAACTCATTATCTGTTTTGTTTGCATGATAATTATATTTTTCTGTCCTGTGCATTCTTTTTGGTCTCTCCATCTCATAATACATGCTGTAAAAGCGCACATAAATAAATAGGATAAACAAATTAAGCTGTTTAAATAAATTAATTTACTCTGCAGCTCTGTATTCAAATCTTACATGCTCACTGGATTTCATTTTAATGAAACCCTTCTAAGAACAATATATTGCATGCCAAACAATGAAATTATATATTAAATGAATGATTAGATATACTGTGTTTCAGTTTATACCAAATCTGTACACTGTGCATGCTTAAATCCGCTTAAATCTAAAGAAATAAATCTTCTACATTTGGAAAACATCTTAACTATAATCCTCCTCTTGAATTCCCAGTTCATGGACATATAAATACAATCAAAGTCATAATAAGCCTAGAGCTATGATGCAGTTAAACTATCCTCATCAATGTTTTTGACTTAAAAATCCTAGTCTATTAAAGTGGAATCCACTTGAATGTCTTGATACATTGCTCTGAAAGGTCTTCTTCCACTCCATCAATAAGCCCATTGAATCCCTTTGTAATCACAATCTCAAGTTTAGCAAATATTTATTATAAAGCTTACCTGGATCTATTGATTACTATTGATAGTTTTGTTGCTGTTTCATAGCATTCAATAATGCATTAAACAAAATAAATATTCATCTACCTGTTGTGCATGAAGAGCAATGACTGCTGCTAAAGTGTTTTCTCTTCAGAAAAATAAACAAACACCTTTAAGACATTCGCATCAGGAAGCTTTCATATATGTTATTAAACATATCGTGTATTATTTCATTATTGAAAGCTTTTAAGGAGTTGAGTGTATACAGCCTCTTTGTTAGTTTCATTAGAAACTAGAATTTCAATTGAAAGGAAGGAAGGAAGGAAGGAAGGAAGGAAGGAAGGAAGGAAGGAAGGAAGGAAGGAAGGAAGGAAGGAAGGAAGGAAGTTAGTTTAACATTTTCAGGCCCCTGACTAGATTTCCATTATAATAATTATTTATTTTTATCAGTATTTAACCAAAACAACCTAATTCACACCTATTTTAGCAATGACAGTCTTGGGAGCTATTAGCACTAAACAGGAAACTGCAGGGGAAGACAGATAATTTTCTGTGAAGGACTATTCTGAACTCATCTCTCTTTATTCATTGTATCTTTCAAAGTTCTTTGTAAATATTGGATGTTTCTCCCTGCTACAGTTCTCATACAGCAGATCAAACAATCACAGTCTTCATGTTCTAACTTTCAGAATCAAGGGACATCTTGAGGCACATTTTAGCTCCTCCCAGCTATGCTTTCCTCTTGATAGAGAAACGTGGGTGGGCATTTTTCCCCCTCTTTGAAGTAGTTACAAAGCCAAAAATGAAAAACAATGTAAGAATAAGTGTGGTTCATTCCAGGTTTGTGCTTCATAGTTTTAGCAGACATTTGGACTTTAAGTTTAACAAGACAATATGACAAGCAAGTGCAAGTGCCAGATTCTGCACCTGGGAAAGGGCAGTCCTGGATATATGTACAGGGGGTGAGAGGGTAGATAGCAGCCCCATGGAGAGGGATCTGTGGGTTTTGGTTGATGGGAATTTGATTATGAGTCAACAGTGTGCCCTGGAAGCCAAAAGAGCCAACCATATCTTGGGGTGCATCAAGCACACCATTCCAAGGTCAAGGGAAGCATTTGTTTGACTTTACTCTGCGCTGGTGCAGTCACACCTCAAGTACTGTGTGCAATTTTGGGTGCCACAATATAAGAAAAACATAAAACTATTAGAAAACCCCAAAGGAGGGCTACATAGATGGTGAAGGGTCTAGAGCACAAGACTTATGAGAAGTGGCCAACATCACTTGGTTTGTTTAGCCTAAAGAAGAGGAGTTTTTGTCTATGTGAACAATCCAAACAGAAATTAGGATACACACCTATGTTAGCCAATCATCTCAATAGCTTGTATGACAAACTACAGTATCACTGTCCTTGCTTCTAGGAGCTGAATTGTGTGTCACTGCTTCTAAGCACTGATTAAAATGATACAATACAGTCAGTAAGTAGATACTACTTGCTCCCATGTATTTAACACTTACAAATGGGTATGACTAAGAATGGAATTTATAGCTCAAACCCTGAAGTACACTGAACAATATTTGATTGCAAATATGTACAGAAATAAAATTAAGGCTACAAAGGTGGTGAAGGGGAAGACATATGAGGAGCGGCTATCATAACTTGGTTTGTTCAGCCTAGAGGAGGGGAGACTGAGGGGCCTACATGGCAGCCTACATCTTCCTCACAATGACAGCTGAGGGGGGAAGATGCTGATCTCTTCTCTCTGGCAACAGGACCTGAGGGAAAAAAGCCTTGTCAGGGGAGGTTCAGGCTGAATATTAGAAAAATATTCTTCATTGAGAGGGCACTGGAACAGGCTTCCCAGGGCAGTGGTCATAGCACTGAGCCTGCTGGAGTTCAAGATGCATTTGGACAACAGTTTCAGACATAGGGTCAACAGCATACTGATTTCAAGTGACTAAAAAAAATAAAAATAAAAAAATAAAACTTTATTTTTATAAGTAGTCAGGAAGGTGTCTTAAAATTCTGATCAGATGAGAGAAACTTTAATGCTGAATAGTAAAATCTATTCTAGATCTAGAGTCCTAAAATTGTTAAGTTTCCTTTGATAATACTCTGCAAATCCTGGACACCTCAACAGAGGCAAAAAAAAATTGGTTGTGACCTAGGAGGTAGATACAGTTTAGGGAAATTATGTTTGGAAGCCACAAAGCTTTAGTTTTAACATGCCTTTTTTTGAACTTATTTTTCATGGGGTATAGGAACGTGTTCCAGACAGTCCTTCTCCTGCTCCTTCTCTTGAAGAGGGTCGAAGACCTGGCAGCCACCCATCCTCTCATCGAAGCAGCAGTGTGTCCAGCTCTCCTGCACGGACTGAGAGCTCTTCAGACAGAATCCGTAGGTCACATTATTCTCCTTGTCACCACTTTAAATTTGATTAGGGACAGATGTTTTTTCTAACCTAAATACCCATGTCTTAAATAGATCTCATAGGTATCATGTTCAAAAGTTCATCTGCAATAGCTATCTCCCAACACAATATTCCCCAGTTTACAGTATCATAATACCTGATGCTACAATAACAGTTACTGATATAAACTGCCATCATGTTATATTAAACATAAAGATTCAAGCTATGAAATACAGAATTGCACACAGGAAGCAATTTTCTGGATTAATTTTTAGAACTGAACATGTAGTGTAAACCTTTTTTTAAATAAATTGAGTTTTATTTAATTTGTTTACTCTAGTTTGATTTCTAAATCGAATCTGACTTCATAAGCAACATTTGACATCATAGAATTGCTTGGAAAAGAGAAGAATTAGTTTAAATCGATTAAAATATGTGTACTTTATAAACCCTTTAAATGTAAAAACTTGTAATGGTGAGACATATGATACAGAGTATTATCGCCTCATATCTTACAAGGGGCAGAGTGAAATTAAACCATGGTGTCTCAGAGTAATACTATTTTTATCAAGGCTCTGTGTAAATGATGTAAATTATGTGACAAAGACGCTGGATTCCATAATCCAGACTGTTAATATCCATTATTTTTATATTATTAAGTTAATATCCATTATTTTATGGATATTAACTTAAATTTATATTGTACTTGTCCTTTTCTTTTATTATTGCTCCATTGCAGATTTTTATGCTTTTAAGGCATATTTCCACAGTGGAATTTGTCAGTAGGTGGAACTGGAGTATTTGCCATATAAACAGAAAGTTAAGAAATAACTATGAATTATGTAGTTGCGTTGGTTAGATGCAGATGTGTGATCTTTAGAGTGTTTCCATTCAGGCTCTCTGCAGACTCAGGAAGCTGGCTCTTCACTGACTTTCAGATGAAAGATCTGTCTTTACTATGTGATGAAAAATGATTTACCAAAAGGAAACAAATGAGGCCTGTCCATGACAAGCTGAGAATTCTGTTTTCTTATCACTTGGATGACTGAGAGTACAGATCAGACTGGCATCCCATATAATATGACCTATCTATTTCTCGAGGTTTTTGTAAAGTGCTAAAAAAACCCCAATGCACAACAAAAGATGGATTTTTATTTTTTTAATTGTCATCTATTTTTGCTTTATTAAATACCTTCTTCATTTTCCCTTAAATAAAAGAAGTAAAAGAGTAAATAAAACAGAAAGTTCCTTATTATTTTTGCTAAGGAATGTCACTTTTTTTTTTTTTTTTAGAGGTAGCTTTCTACTTTAGCTTTCTCTGCTTACCTACCAGCAGATAACAGTGGGAGCTCTATACTTTTTTTCTTCCAATGCGATGATCATAACAGAGTCCCTTAAATAATCATTTCAGTGGCTTACTTAAAAAACAACCCTTTCTCTCTTATCTGACCTGTTAATGTAACAAGCGATTCTTATGTGCATCTGCTTTTGTGGTGCCAACAAGATTAAGACAACTACTACAGAAATATGGGCTACATATGAAAAAATGGTCTGTTGAAGATGGTGTAAGCCTCTTGTAAATACAATTTTTAGGGATAAAACATTGGGATATAGGGGTGTCGTGGGTTCCACGCTGTGTTTGAATCATAAAGCTCTGTTTAAGAACAGTTGGAAAGAGTTTTTCTAGAAGTTTTATTGGCAAACTTGATGTTAGATAGTATATTTCTGAAAAACAATAATTTCTTAGCTGGAAGGTTACAATACTTAATTTAAGGAAGTGAGAGTGTGTATTTTGGAAAAGATAACATATAAAACAAAATAAAAATAACCAAAATAATGAATGTCTCACTTAGAACCTTCTATTCTTTTCCATATTGTTTCATTTTGCATTTAATTTCTTGTTAAATAAGAAAACGTTTACAAATATTCAATTGGGTCCAAAGTTACTGAACTCTTCTTTTGAAAATGAACTGTTTTTAGGAAGGCATAGCGAAACTCCCTCGTTGTGTGGCTACTGATAGCACTAATTAAGTAACTGCATGATTATTAGGATTCATGTATAATTAAAAGGAAGAATATATAAAATAAGTAAAAAATTGTATTGTTAAAATGATGGTTGATTTTGTTTCTGCCTGTTCTTGTGTCTAGCAGCTGTCCATCAGAATGGCCTATCTATGAACCAAATGCTGATGGGTTTGTCACCAAATGTCCTTCCTGGACCTAAGGAGGGTGATCTGGCTGGTCATGATGTGGGACATGAGTCAAAAAGAATACACATTGAGAAAGGTAATATGAATATGAGTACTTTATTGTTTCACTGTAAAATGCATTGTTTCAAAAGCTAAGTAATAATTGTGATTTCCTTTAATACTGTGATTATTGTTTCAAAAATTCAATTATAACAGGATTATAGATTCCCAGATTCTTCTACTTTGTGCTGCTTGACTTTAATGAACAATATTTATCTGAGGGAGGAATTTCATAAATATTACGAAGAAAGATGAGTGAAAAATGGTTTTATATTACCATTGTGTCTCTGGCCTTTCTACAACTCTGTTTAGGTATTAAGTTTCTGTCTTCATCCAGCTGACTTTAACAACCTACTTCCCAAAGGGACAGAGCACCGTGAAAATTAGTCCATGTGTGCAAAAAATAAAAAGGCTAATACCAAACCATTAAACTAGGGAATTACATAAAATGAGGCTGGTATACATTACATAATGGGATTTAAATTTAATTGAGTATATGACCAACACGTTTGATCTAGGTGAATAGTCCACGTGAAGTTATACTGATTTTGACACCATTTCATCTCTGTTGGTATTCAAAGTTCCTGTACAAGGTTGTTAGAGGGGTATTTGGAAGGGCAGTAGAATTTTGAAAGGTGTATTTCATGCATTATGTTCACTTAATATATAAAAATTTAAAACATTTTTATAGACAAGGAACATTTTGGTGGAACGGTGGTTAAAAATATGAAATATACTTTGAAAAGATATTTTGGGACTTAGAAAAAAAAAAAAGTATTTATTTGAGCACAGCGAGAGAAAAATCAAAAGGTACACTAGCACTTGGGATAAATGTCTACAGGGACAAAGATTTCAAAATAAGACTTTTGTGCCATATCTTACATTTTATCAGCTATGATACTTTCTCTGCCTTGTGTTTGAACAGTGAGATATGAAAAAACTAAAATCTGGACACTTCTATTTTGGACAGGTGTCATTTTTAATAGGATTAACCCCCCAAACTAATGGAAACATTACTTTTTTATAAACCCTTTAGTTTGGTTCATTGCACACACAACCTTCTTAAGCTTATACTGTGCCCTCGCTCAGCCCCTACAAATTGTATCCCTGCTGTGAAATATGATGTGATCAAATAGGTTTGTTTTGAATTTCCATAAATGATTTTATTTCACCTTTGGAAGTTACTCACTTAAGTGTAATCAGACTGGTAAATCCTGCAAATAGAAATACATATTAAGAATTGCTATTATTTTTATATGTCATTCATTTTTTTTAAGCCTTTTTTTTTTAATAGTATTCTAGATGTCCAATCTGTTTGCCAGTTCAATTTTTTTTTTTTTTTTTTTTTTTTTTTTTTTTTTTTTTTTTTTTTTCCCCCAAGATCTGTTCTCAGTAAAACTGCAGAGAATTCATTTTGTCCTTAGGTCAAACCTTCGATATTCTGTCCCTGTCCCCCTCCCCCCTCCCTTTGTTCCAGCCTACTGAATTAATTGTAAATATTCATGGGCTATCTAGATTGATAGGGTATACTAAATTAAAAATTGTTTTCTGTCATGACTACATTTATAATGTCTTTCATACCAATTCTGTAACTTTAATATTGCACTAATCTGTATTAAAAGAAGTGATTTAGTTTATAGATATTTGTGGTGATAGTAATTATCTACTTCTGTCACTGCAAATCAGTCAGAATGCAATCACATCAAAAAAGGAAAACAAATATATTTAGGTGGTGGTACTCTTAAAGTTGAAGCCACATCACCCTCATCGTCTGATTCAAAAGAAAAAGAAATGGGGGTGGGGGTGGAGAACAGGTGTTCTGAGTAAGTACCATGAGACCTTAAACATCACTGTGTTTTCTTCTAAATATTTGTTGGCACAAATGTATCAGCTGCAGGTATAAAAGGGCCTTTAATTGAACCTGTGAGAACTTGAGAAATCCTTCCTAGTAGAAAGGTCCTGTGTTTTCTTGTCCCCTCTTCCATCAAAGAAATGAGAAGACCAAAAATCTCTGAAGTATTCTGAACTCAGGGAATATTTATTTGTTTTCAACAGAGAAGTTAAAGTGAGAAAAAAGTTATAAAAGAGACATCTGATCAACATATGAGAATTTATGTTGAGTCAGAGGGGCTAATCATCTTTCTCACCAGATCCAGGAATTGTGTAAGTTTTCAAAGATCATATGTAATTCTATTAAAAAATTCAGCCAGATTTATTGTCAGTAGCAAAAATGAGTTTATTTTTTTTTTCAACTTCTATTGCAACTAGTTTATCGTTATCCTACCAAGAACCTAGTTAGGTTCTATGGATCTGATTTACTGCCTAATAAACTGGAAAATTTGCAATGGGCTCTGGGTCAGTATTTGTTGCAGAAAAACAGGAAGAGTTTCTGTTCTCAAAGATGACATGTAAACTGTGGGTGCTGGGAACATATTCCATCCTCTGACTCCAGTTATGCAACTTGGCCATGTCCAGCTTCATGCTGGGGCAAGACCCAGCAAGACACATCTAAAGTTTCACCCATTCTTTGGGTTCCATGAGAAAAAAAAAGAAATAGACTTGTTGAGAGTTATGTTGTGTTTCAGCCAGGTTACCAGTCTAAACTATGGGGGACAGCTGGAGACACTGCAGAGCACTTCCACCTCACAATTAATATAGAATTCAAGATGTTATAACGTTAAAAATATATATCCAAAATAGTCAATTACCCTAGACTTCCAGTAGTTTTTTTGTTTGTTTGTTTTGTTTTTGATTATTAGAACATAACAGATTTTCAAAATTTACTGTAAGCAGGCTGTAGAACTGCAAATGATCCTGGGAAGAAGGAGGAAAGTTCAAGTGTGTGATGTTAGTTCAAGTACTTGATGGCCATTATCAAAACCAAGTATCTAATTTTGTAACCTACGATTATAGGTTATTCAGTGATGCATATTTGTTTTTACTAGGTATGATCTTGCACAAAAAAGGACTTACATGAAGCATAAGCAGTGTATCAGAAAAGATCCATTCAATTCATTACTTTAAAATTAAGAGACTGAGTCTTTTCAGGTACAGTAAAAGTTTCGATGACCCTAAGAGTTTGCTCTAGATAAATCCCTCAATTTCTGCTGATATATAGTATTATTTAGTTCTTAGGTAGATTTAGTTGCTACTACAAAGACTACAAAAGTTAACCACCTACCCCTGACCTCCTTAAGGTTAGAGGTGTGATTCCTAATTCCTTATAGATAGAAAAGAGAATTGAAGAGAATTGACACATTTCCTGGAGAGTACCCTTAATCACTGTGCATTATGTTGGAAAAAGAAGTATAATTTAACATCATAGCTTTACCTTTATGACCCCAGGCTCTGGTCTTAGGGAATCTGCAAGGTGGAATTCATAGCTCAGTCCACTACCCAGAGTCTATATGCTATCTCCAGGTAGCTGCACAATACTTTGTATTGACTTAGACAGAATACAGTTCTATTTCTTAACTTCATTAGGTCCCACTTTGTAGTAGCTGGCTTGGATACTGTTAAGTGATGTTGTAGGAACTGGCAGATTATATCACCCCCTAACAAGTACGTGTCTAGCAGTAAGCTCCAGCTCATGTCAGCCCAAGATTTCTTTCTGGGGGACAAACACCTAAAAGTTACTTGCTTTAACACCAAATTTAGATGCCTAAGTCTTTTATTGAATTTGGCCCTAGGGCATCAGATTAGAATTTTCTGTCTGCATCAATTTATATTTTTTTAGATTGACACCAACAGCAAATGAAGCCTGAATGTCATGCTTACATTTTAAATTGAATAAGTTAGTTGAGGTGTTATGGGAAGGACACTCTGTTGAAAATGTTCATGGAGTTTTCTATAACAAAATATAAAATATTCACCAAGTTCACAAAAGAAGCTAAATTATTTCTTTCAAAAAAGCTTTTTAACTTTGATATAAATGGAAATGTCTTAGGCAATTTTCAGATAATCAACAATAACTGCTTCTTGACTATTATGATAGCAGCAATTAAGGTATAACTCTATCAAATCCACATATTAAAAAGTCCCAGTATTTCTTTCTATTTTTATGTCCCTCTCTACAGAGATATGAACAGTCTTAGTCCTCTGGCTACTATCTTATAAAATAAAATATTCAAATTCCAAAATATCCTTAGTGTGAAATAGAAAATACTTTAAATATTGCATTTTAATTTAAGAATTGTATTTTACTGTTAGCAGTCAAGCATCAAAAAAGGAACTAATAATAATGTCATCCTACATATAGATATTCAGTCTGTATTTCCGGAAGTAAACTTATATATATATATAGTAATATGCATCATACCATGATAAATATAGAAACACACATGACAATATTTTTAGAAGTATGAAAAACTCAGGAACTTGTAACATCATCTAATATTCTCTTCTACCTGACCTGTCCTCAGGCAAAATCAGCAAGCACACACTCCAGAACTTTGCATAAAATATGTTTCTGCTCAGTGTTATGATTTTAGCTAGTTCTCTAAAAAAGTCCCATTTCAAAGGCAGTTGTCAGCAGTTGACCTAAAAGGGAATTTTCATTCACAGCTCTGCTGCCCAGTTACTGCTTGTGTAAACATACTTTATTTGTTTGTTTTTATTTTTGTACACATTCACACACAGAGAGATATTTATAAAATGTATATACATTTTTTTTTCCAAAACAGTTTTTATACATTATCTATTTTTCTGAATATTGCATTTTTAATGGAGATAGAAGGGTTTTAACAGACCTTGATGGGTATCTATCTACAAATATATTTTTAATTGACATGTTTCAGTTCTTCAGTCTCTACTTCTTAACATATTGAGTTTAGGCTGTATATCATCTAGCACATTGTGAAATCAATCTTGATTTGAGCTTTCAATATTTCTCAGACCCTAAACACAGTACATATAGTCAAATTTGTAACATGAGAGATAATACAGAGATCCATAAAATAAAAGGTTAGAGTAAGCCAGTATCACTGAAATAATCTTTAGACACTTTAGGTTGTTAGTATGTCTCTACCTTCAGCCCAAGAGGCTCAAGAATGCTTAAAGTACATTAGAAGTTATTATGGTTAATGGACGACAAAGGTGAAAAATGAAATTGCAATTTGTTTTCTTAATGGGTTGTTATTTACTAAGAAGCCAGATTTTTTTTTTCTTTTTATCTTATTTTTTTTTTTCCCACAGAAATCTCAGAAACCTTTCACATTACTGAATAAAATAGTTTGGGTTTGTAGGAAGGAGTATAAAGGTGGTACAAAATTCTGAAAATTCTTTTTAGTGATGTAGCAAATAAGAGTATTTCACAAAGAGACTTTCACTGAGCCATCCTCCAAACAAGAAGTTCTTCTGCAGGTCTGTTTGCAAGACCTTTATTCTGCTAGTGTAGTAGTAGTTTTGACACAATGTATGAGAGATTTGTTGAAAGGTTTTCACTTGACTGATAAATGCACATCTACTCCAAAACATCCCAGGCAAACTGAACTCATTGCAGTTTTGCATCCCAATTACATGTGTATACCAGTTAATCTGTGGTTATGTGACTCAAGTTCATTCTGGACATATCAGACTCTACAAATATACTCAAGTTTGTCACGTGTGCACAAAAAAAAACCACAATTTATTCCAAATTATTAAAAGAAACTGTATATGTAATTCCTTTGTGCTTTGTGCCCCACAAAGTTTCCCAAAAGTATTTCCCTCCCTATTTTTTGTGTCTTTTCTTTCTTTTCAATAGTAACTATTTGCCTGTGTTATAATACATGGTCTTTATAACCTTTGATGGTCTTTTATTACATATAAAGTACAGGGAAGTTAAAAGCCCCTTTGAAAACATGTATGTATTCATTTTGATTTCTTTTTAAAAATGAATTGTTAAACAGACGATGTAGTGGTAATTGATAAGATCTTAGAAAGGATTTTTTTTTTCTCATGCTGCCACATTAATTTTTAAATCATTAGTTCCCTTTGTGTTTGCTGCTAGGAAAGATATATTATAGGAAATTAAGTCAATGAATTTATAGGTGTTCACTCTATGTGTGCATATATGCCACAGTATTGAATTTGACCAGACAAATATGATTCTTTTTCTCCAAAGTAGCTATTTTTAGTTTTACATTTTACTATACAAAGCAATGCATTTGCA
>NC_139042.1:41674688-41807188 GCF_965140915.1 Aythya marila | reverse complement strand
AGCACCTATATTAGAAACTATATTCTGTCTATGATCAATATAATTCAAAACCAGATAATAATGTTAATATAATTAGATGTTGGACATGGCCAAATGATCACCTGCAATTAGTTTAACCCTGTTTAATAAGACACTACATATCGCTTTTCAATTGTCTCAGTTACGGCCCTCCTTTTTAAAACAAATTTGATGACCACCATTTGCTGGTATTCTCTTGCAAATCAAAGTAAAGCAATTTATAGAAAGTGTGAAAGGTCTGCAGATACTATTGTTCACAAAAATCTTGCACTAGAAATTTTCCTTTGAGGAGTACTGCAAGTATATATGATAACAAAATTTAATGAGTTGCTAATTGTATAGGTAAGATTATCTGTGAAAGGTGTTAAGAGTACTTCTTTAGGTGTCTATACTTTTTAGAAACTGAATCTTCTACGGCATGGTACTAGCCTTTGTGATGTGTATCAAAGAGCTGTAAAAAGAACCAGTCTTAAAACTAGGTTTCCAAAACAAACAAACAAACAAATAAATAAATAATGTTACAACATTGTCACTGAATATTTTGATGTAGATAGGTGGAAAAACAGCCAAAAATTGAGTTTGTCTAGGCATTGTTAAGGGAGCTGGAAACCCTAAACAGTGGATGAATGCTAAAGTCCCTGCTATAAATACCTTCTGATTTTGGGGGATTACAAGGTCTAGGAAAGATTTCCCTTCCCTTCCCTTCCCTTCCCTGCCCTGCCCTCTGCTGCCCTTGCCTCTCCCTTGCCTCACCTTGCTTTTGCCTTGCCTAGCCTGTTTGTTGTTGTTGTTTGTTTGTTTTAGGCATAGATTTTAGTCCTGACAGTTTCTGCAGTCTTTGTACAGATTGTCTAAATCTGTTCTTCCATTGAAATCAGTGTGATGCTTTACTTGGAAGTGTCCAAATTGCAACACCTGAAAATACTTGCAGAGATCAAGTGAAGAAAGGTTAGTTTCTGTGCCTGTATGCTAACTGCATTAAGCTGTAAAATTACTATTATTGGTATTAAATATGTGAAATGGCTACAGTTTTAATGGAAAAAAAATAAAAGAAGAAAGCAAAAGCTGGATATTATTTTGCTTTATTTCCCCAACAAAAATACATAATAAATGGAATTAGTATAAGAATTCAGAATTCTGACAATTATATTTATGGATCTGGACATAAGCCTGTTACGTAAATGCAAACTATGTAAAACAAAGACTACATTTATAATTTAATTATAGTGGTTTCCTTGCTCCTCAAATTTATTTGTATTTGGGGAGGGGATGTCATTTTCATATTTAAATTCATTGAGATCTGCTAGTGAAAATTTTACATACCCTGAACGTGAAAGGTGGATCTATATGCTATGCCATTGCAAATTAGTTGACTGAATCATGACAGACTCATGGGTAAGTAAAGTGGTTCCATTTTGTGTGGCATAATCTAGTTTTCATTGGATCCCACAGTATATCTACTGTGAAGAAGAAAGAAACTATTCTTACCCTAAGACCCAATTGGTATGGACATACTTCTATTCACATTACCTTGGCTATTCAACATGTTAGTTTTGGAGACTGTTGGAGTACTCCAAAATAAAGTCAAAGTCTGAGTTTGGAAGCAAGCAATGTGGACAGTCTTAATCCCTGACCCTCTATGGATGTCTATGGATGGCCAAAGGGACCATGAGCATTGCTGTAAGCATAAATTAGTGATCAGAACTTTTCTTTTTATGAGAAAGAACTGAAGCTTATTGCTTTCTGTACTGAATATTTTGATGTAGATTGGTAAGTGGGGCAGTAGTTTTAACTCAGGTCTCCATGTGCTTAGGAGAGTGCCCAAGTAAAGAAGTAGTCTTATTTTTTCTTATATTGCTTTGCTCTTGGAAGAGGAACTTATCTGTGGAACAGATTTAACAAAAAGATAGGATTTTCTTCACAGAAAATGACTTAAATTTCTGGATTGAATGATTGTGATTGAATTTTCTCAGACAACAGAGGGAATAGAAACTCCTACATCTTGAGATAGTTTTGTGTCTAACTGTAATATTTCATCACCATCACTGTTGTCCATCAGTGGCAAAAAGGTCTAGCTTGTGGCTAATGGTTTAAAAGGAGGTCATAAGTACCTCATTGCTGGAGGGTGATCAGCAATACCAGAAGTATCCATTCAAAGTCTAAGAAATCCTAATTTGTCTTCTTGTCCCAAAAGCAGTACCAGTGTTCTTAGAAAGGGCTGATTTAAGCTAGAAACTTTCTGTGCCATTTTAGATTCTCAGTGTACAGAGTCGACAAGTAAATTAAATATATTATGGACAGACTGCCTAACACAAGATAGTAATTCCAGTTAAAGGGAAGATGACTGAGTTGAGTGTTATGTGACTTGTATGATATGGTGTCATTGTAATACCAAAGTTCCTTCTGATGACTTAAGAAGCCTAATTTTTTGTAGTGGAGAAAGTAATGAAACAGATCCTAGAATCTAATCCTGTGTTTCCAAGAGTCTACATAATTCTCACTTTATAGCTAAGATATTTGTAATAAAACTATCTGAATTGAAGTGCTTACAGGAGAAAAAATTTAATTGCTAAACTTGTTACCTACACAACGCTAATTAAAGCTCTTTAATGGATCTTAATTTGGACCTAAATTGCACTTCACCAGGACTTAAGTGGTATGAAGTGCTGGTTCAAGACCTCTACCTGAAAGTGAATGTCATCATATGAAGCAGATTTTTATCATGCTGCAAGCATGATAAAATCCTTGCACACCAAAATCCAAAATGAATCAGTCTCTTTGTATATAAATATGCCATCTTTTGCTAACTGCATTCCAAATCAATGCTTTCGCCATTGAATACTGAATCTTTTGCAGTTTTCTTAAAAGTTCCCTCAGTCAAATAGACAAACGTAAAACAAAGGAAGTGATTTATCGATGTAGACTAAGATTAAAACATTATTTTGGATACAAGAGAACTTTTTTTTTTTATATTTTTTTCTTGTTAGTCTAAGGAGTAATATTTCTTGATAACAGATTGACCATACTCAAGGAATTTGAAATCTGTATCTTTGTTTTCTAAGAATTATGATGTCATTTAGGATCAAAGGAAGATATAAATTTGATTCGTTTTTGAAGTTGCTGTTGTGCAATATCAATTCTACCTTCTAATGATATTCAAGTACATAGTGAGATCTGCTAGTCAAATAACCCACATATAATATCCTTCCTAAGAACTACGTGACAAAAGGCATTTGTAATTGTATTTACTTCTGAAAGATTATGGTTTATAGTTAAACCAAGAGAGGCATCCTGTCATTTTCAGAACCCGTTAAATGTGACAGAATCTATTTTTCTGCCAACTTGTGAAGACCAGGCAGAGAGCAAATTTGCTGTGGTCAGCTAAGTGTAACCACTGAGCAGGAAAGTGAATTTAATAATGCATTATTGTTCTTCACTGAAGGTGAACTGTTACAGTGCCTTTGTTATAGCAGACTTTGCCTCTGCTTAGGTTTCCAGATGCTGTGCAGATTACCTGATTAAAATCTCTAATGCATGATAAAATGTTCCATGTACGCTTTTGTATTAACATAAATGCATCAGTTTTTGAGGACTGTGACACTAAAGCTAATTGAAAATATTTACTACTCCATTATATGGTGCATATTACAAATAAGGATTTATTGTACATAGAATAAATGATAAGCAACTGAGAATTCACAGGGCTTATAACTACACAATGATTGGGGGGGGGGGGCGGGGAGGTTAATAAAATGAGAGTAAATCTCATGAGGTTTATGGTGGCACCTAAAACTCCTGAGATGATGTTGAATGTTGGTTTTCTTTTTTCATTTTTATTTTACGCTGAAATTCAACCAAAAGAGAAAAAAAAAAAATCCTTGTGGCTAAATGCTGTTCTTTTCTTGGTTGACTCCTGTCATCATTTCGGCACTTTTAGTTCTTCATGTTTTTTTAGCTTTCTCCTGCCTTTCTTTAATTTGTCTTTTTTTTTTTTTTTTTTTTTTTTTTTTTTTTTTTGATATCAACTTCCAATTACAATATAAAGCATGATAATTCACTTGTCACCAACAATCTGAATTCTCTTCTTTTCCTAAGTGTAAGAGAATTGAAGTAAAATCTGCATAGGTTTATATTATTAAAAAATCATATCTATCTGTCCAAAAGGCATTTTGTAATAGTTAAATGTTACAAACATATTTTGGTGAAATAAACACATATTATATGTACAGACATAGGTTCTACCCTTAAATCTGTCACTGTCACCCTTCTTTTACTTTTATGGTGACCTGCTCAATTTGGTGTCTTTATCCTCTTGTGTACTGGTGAGAAATATACTTAATCATCTTACAATTGTCAAGCTTCACATAGAAGGCATTGAAGGTAAAACATAATTCTATATGCATACAAATGTGCAGTAACAGATTGGTTTGGAATATAGGTCTATGGGAAATTGGTTTCAACAGAGCAATACAAGAGATATGCCCCCAACCCACACCTGTTGTGCAGTTAACTAAGGTGAAACTGTAATAATTAATTCAAACAAACAAAAGCCTCCCCCCCTTTTAAAATTTAATTATTTTCTATTTTTTAATTTAAGTAAAGATGATCCATTAAATGAAGTTATGTATTACATTCAATTTTCTGCCTTCAAAGACCTACGTACTTGCTTTTTGAAGTATATTTACATCTTAAAAACATCTTAAAAACAAATTGAGAATCAAAACTGATGAGCAATATCTCCCATGACTAAATAGACCCTGTTTTCTGTAGGGAGACAGATATATGGCTCAGAGATTTCAAATAATTGTAAGGACAGGCACTCATTAAACTACAGTTGTCAACAGCAAACACTATGGGAAACAAGGTGAGGGAAGCTTTTCTTTCACTTTTGTTACAAGTGTGAATATCACAATGGGCCAAACAGGGCAGAAACTTAAGAGGTTGGAGGGAGGGAATATTAAACAGATCAATTGAATTAGAATTGGACTTTGGCAGGGAATGGTGGTTGAGAAACTGATAGTTTTTGACTTGTTAATAGATTAGGAAAAGAAAACAGATAATTTCATAGTGGAATCAGCTTTTCTTTCTACATAGTCTTCCATCCACTTTTTTTCAATCTAGATATGAAATGAATTTTGTTTCTCATAAAAAACAAACAAACAAACAAGCAAAAACCCTGCGCACCTTTAAAGGACTTACAAGAGAAAAGAATTGTCAGATAATTGTTAAACTGGGAGGTCTAATTACCTCCACAGTTAATTAAAACTCTTTAACTGCCCTTTTGGTGTGACAATGATACTTTCTCCTTTCTAAATGAAAGCTTAAAGGTTAAACAAAGAGGCAATCTAGCAAACAGCCTACTAGAATTTGTAATCTGACCCTGAGATCTACTGTTTACTTTACAGAATTACAGTGCTGGAGTGTAAAGCAGGTGCAGAACACTTGATATTTTTGCCCACTGTTATACAAATGACTTGCATTTTACTAGGCACTAGAATTTCCTGTGTTTCCTAAAAAACTCCAGAAATGCCAGATTAACAAAGTGGAAAAATCGTTCTTTGGCTGTAACCTTGGCAGTGAGACAAAAGGAGATTGGCAATGTAAGTTATTTGTTGTACACAGGAGAAAAGGCTCACCAGTGTAGCCCTGCAGACATATCTCAACTGCTTTAAACAATTGCTAAAGTTATCACTAGTAACTGGGACATTTCAGCACTTTGAAATTTGGGACAACGAGATATTTATTTTACCAAAGCTACATTATACTATTTCTGAGCTTGTCATCAACTTAAAAAACAAGAGAAAAACGAAACAAAACAAACAAACAACAACAATAACCACACACACATATAAAACCAACAGCACTTTATTACGGGTCATTTTTCATTAAATATGAGGCAATTATTTTCCCACAGTCTCCCCCTCTGGGAATGCTTCTCACCAGTTCAACATTCGGAAAATGACTACAAGAAACATTGGGTATCTGACAGCTATGAGCACAGGAAAGTTCTGAATGTGCTGCAGGAGGTTATAGTATATGCCTTGTGAGTATGCATTATTGATTGCCTCAATAGGAGACACACATGGAAGTCAGTGTGTATGAAATCTAACCAATCACATCCTGTATCACATTAAGGACCAATACGTATAAGTTTAGAAATTCATCTGGCCAATGCAATTGCTGTCCTGCATTTTTTTTTTCTTAATCAAGGAACACTCAAATTACCCACAATGAAGTTAAAAAAAAATCAACCTGTAGATATTTAAAGAGATATTTTATATTATAATTCTGGTAAAAACCGCCCTCCAACATACCTCTTCCATGCAAGGAATCTGTTGGAAAGTATTTACACAGCTATACACAGTCTAGTCTACCCTCCTAAAATAATGAACTTAGAGTATGTGTGTTTTCTTTTCTGTATCCAAAGTGTCTGTCTTCTGGTTTTCCTGACATGAAGACCTGTATCTGATACCTTTTTAATCTGTGACTGGGAAAAGGGAGCTTTAAAATTTGTTCAACAAAGATACACTCTAATATATATGTATTTTGAATTGAAAGTAGTTTTCATCTGCATGCAGGTTTTGCATTTCAAACCAAATAGCTACATATGTTCAGTCTGTAGTAGTGTGATTTGTGGAAAAGTGAAAGCATGTCCATTTTATATTGTATGAACTCATAAAACTAGAACTTCCGTGACATTTTAACTCCATTTTCAAGGCACGTTTCTCCTTTGTTACATAGCTAAGCCACAATGTAACAGACCATAAATTCTGCTAAATACAAGAGAGCTAGGTAGTGAGCTTAAGCACTGAATCCTTGATTGTCCATACCGCTTAACTGTTAGCTTTTACCCTGTCTCTGTTTTGACTGCTACAATTAGATCCCTCCAAAACACATCTGCTCTAGAAACTTCCCAGCACTAAATCACTAAATAATGTGGACACGAGAAAATCTCACTTCACCACATGGTCAGAGATCAGATCACAGCCCTCTTTTGTGTAGCACTACAAAGTTCAAAAAAAAAAAAGGGGGGGAGGGGGAGAGGGGAAGGATTTTGGAGCCATGACTTTATCGACGTATTTTATTTGCACCGAAAGAGTACATATGATTCTGTCATCTTCATCTGTGATTCCTGCAATTCATTTGCTTTCATTTAATATCCAAAGTGTTTAAGACCCACATTGCAAATCTGCAGACTCCCTTTCTTTGTACAAATTCTGATTTTAAGTAATTGGATTTCTTTCAACCTGAAGTTTTCTAACCACCTATTATTGTATCCTTCCCAGACTTCTGGTGGATTTCTTGTAAAATGTTTGATCAGGTTTCATCCATTTATTTCACCTGAAGGGAGTCCTGCCACATTAAACTTGTATTCTAGCACTACAGATGGTCTCTTGCACACAGTTATTACCCATTACTGTTTATACAAAAGGAAAATATTTTTTTAAAACCAGTCAATAGTTTTACTACACAAACTTATGCTAACTAAAAGTGGATTTTTTTGGTTTTGCACAGCCCTGTTGTCTCTGGAGAGCCCTTAAGCAGTCATCATCTTCAGTTTGTGCTTGATGCCTTCGTGCAAAATGCCGCTCAGATAGGATTTCTCTTTCAGCTATTAGGCAAGGTAGGATGTACAAAACATACAGAAAAATATACATAGGAGCTGAATAATTGACTTGCTTCATTGTCTATTTCTAAACAGAAATGTGAGTTATCAGTTTTAAATGTACATGTTCATTTTATCATCAGCTATATAGCACAGGCATCCATTCCTGTTGTTACATTAGACAGTCAGATTTTAAGCATTATAATTTTTGAAGTGAAAGACATAAAGGAATATATTAATTATTTATATTGCAAAATAATTCTTATGCTTAAGTTCAATATAAGTTTTGACAATAATTATTTTCTAAACTTGTTTGTAAACAAGATTAAATTGTATTCTAAGATATCTAATAGACAGATAAATAAAATAAATGTTTCCTAACTGGTGTATAAGTGCTGTACTTAACACTATTGTAAAATTGAAATCTATAATATGAAAAGGGGTTGTAACCAACTACATTTTTTTTTTTTTAAGAAAAAAAAGTCACTGTTCTTCCATGTTTCCCTTTGTGCATACATTACCAACAGCCATCTGTGAGTTTTTGACTATGTGAACAATCCAAACAGAAATTAGGATGCACACCTGTGTTAGACAATCATCTCAATAGCCTGTATGATAAACTGTAGTATCATTGTCCTTGCTTCTAGGAGGTGAATTGTGTGTCACTGCTTCTGAGCACTGATAAAAATGGTATAATACAGTAGATACAACTTTATCCCACTTACAAATAGGTATGACTAAGGAATGGAATTTATAGCCCAAACACCAAAGTATACTGAACAATTTTTAATTGTAAATATGTACAGAAATAAAATTAAGGCTACAAAGATTGTGAAGGGTCTGGAGTTAAGACTTAAGAGGAACACCCTTGGTTTGCTCAGCCCAGAGCAGAGCAGGCTGAGGGGAGGCCTCATGGCGGCCTGCAGCTCCCTCGAGGGGAGCGGAGGGGTAGGCGTTGAGCTCTGCTCTCTGGGGACAGCGACAGGACCCAACGGAATGGCATGGAGCTGGGACAGGGGAGGGTCAGGCTAGGTGTTACGAAAAGGTTCTTCACCCAGAAGGTCGTTGGGCACTGGAATGGGCTCCCCAGGGCAGTGTTCACAGCACTGTCTGCTGGAGTTCAAAAAGCTCAGACAACGCTGTCAGATGTTGGGTCTGATTTTTGGATGGTCCTGTGTGGAGCCAGGAGTTGGGCTTGATGATCCTTGTTGTTTCCTTCCATCTCGGAATAATCCATGATTCTATGACTTCAGAATAACTTTTTGTTTTTGTCCGATCTATTTTCAGCATGATCATAGCATTTATTTATTTTTTGTAATTATCATTTCTTGTTTTTTTTTTTTTTTTTTTTTTTGTTTTGTTTTGTTTTGTTTTTCCTTTTATCTGTTTTAGATTATTTGACATAAAAAATTTGTAATTAAAATCTTAAAGAACTAAGGTAAACGTATGATCATTTACTACCATTTTTTTTTTTTTTTAATTTACCCAGTTCTGTTTAAAAGATAAAGCTTTGTTGGTAGTAATATTTTTGTTTTAATTTGTGCATGGGTAGGAAACAATCATACAATTTTAAATGGACTTTACAGGGAGAATGAAGATTTAGTCAAATGAACACTGGTTTAACCTAAAATGTTTTAAATTATTTTTCAATGTATAAAGAATACATTTTTCAGTTATGCTAGTTTTAAAAATAACTATCTGTATTAATATAAATGAAAAATTGACCCAAACCAACAAACATTTGAACAGCAGCATCTTCAAAGCAGCAAAACAAAATAATTCCTTATATTTTTGTTTCCTCCAATTTATTTACTCAGCTGAACACATTAACTGAATTAACAAACAACTGTGACTCTTTCTTCCATTATCTTTCAGTGCAGACCCAAGAAATTTTTGATGAGTTCACTGTCAAAAAAGTAACAGTTTCAAAACCAGATGATTTATTCAATGACATTTCAGCATGATTATCTTTCAGAAGTTACATACTGTTTTTCCCTACAGCTATGGTCTGAGATTATTATACAAAATCAAATGTTGACAAAAGACTTTAAAGGAGCATTAAGTGTTAGTAGTAGTTCATTCATTGCACAGTAGATGGAGAATTAGAATTTAATTATTCTTTTCAATGGGAAGAGAAAAGTGCAAGAGGAATTAGAGTATTTACTATGTTGCAATTAGAAACTTAAAATATTTTTTTTCTGGATAAATTGAATTCTAATTAAATTTACTGAATACTTAAATAGAAGAGAAAAATGAATGAAAGCTTTTAAAACAGATGATGCCAGTCATGTGTTTTTTTTTTGTTGTTGTTTTTTTTCTTTGTTTTGTTTTGTTTTGTTTTGCATTTTATGTGGTTTGTTCTTTCAGTTATTGTATGTTTAGCCAACCATCAGCTCCATCCTGAAAGTCAACAATAATAAAAATGTAAATCATCATCAAAAGCATGCCTTGCAGTGAGAGAACATTTCAAAGATTGTTTATCAGTTGTTCATTTTCTCCTGTCAGATGTTGAAATCTTTTACGTCCCATCATATTGCACTGAAATGCAGTTTTACTGATAGTGCCTACTTGTAGCTAAGCTGTGAAGAAGTCACAATTTCATTTTGTAAAAGCAGTTATCACAGAGTACTGCAGACCTAGGTTATTGGTCCTTATTTAGCAAGCTCACAGATAAGATGTCTAATTTCCTGGCCAAGCTTTATGTGTTTGTGTATGTGTGTTTATGTGTGTGTATGTGGGTGGGTGGGCGCAGTAAAATTTATAATATTAATAAAAAATACCCTAAGTTTTTTCACTTGCATTATACAGATATATGGAACTAAAGTAAATACCAGCCATGAAGTCAGTGTGAAAAAATAAGATTTTAATTATTAAATTAACTGTTAATATTATAGTACAATATTTTTAAGTGCTACATAAAATTTTAATTAGAAATACAAGATGTGTGGACTACCTGACTTAACACAGAGCACAATTTAATACAGACTCAATCAAGTTCTTCTGCTGTTGATTTAAGTTTGAAAAATTTCCATGTCTAAATTACAGCTGTTCTGAAAAAATATAGGGAAAAAAGATTTCTTAACCATTTTAATACAGACTTCTGTAGAAGAAAAAGTGCAGTAGAACAGAGGTTTTTGAACTCTCTCCTTATAGACGGCTTCTGTTTTATATTAAAATAATATTCCTATTTTCAACTAAATGAACTCATTATCAACATTGGTTTTCTTAGTATTTAAATGTACTAAAAATACTGATTACTAAAAATAACATACTTTGTTATCATCTCGGTCAGATACAGTGAAGAAAAGGTTAAAATTCCTGCTTAGTCTATCAGAATGAAAAGTCTGAAGTCAAGAATTATTTTGAGAACTTTGTTTTTTACATAACACATGAGCAGCTTTTTAGGAGTTGGTTTGGGGTATTTTTTTTCCAGTTTGTTATAGCTCACACTTTTGAAAGAAATGTAGCCGCTGTAACAAAATTGTTAGGCTTGAGAGGAGGATGACATTAGTGGGACTTCTGAATGAGTAGACCAAGGTTTCTTTTCTGAAAGACAGAACATAATTTCATACAAGAATTGAGGTCCATTCAATAGCATCTACTTTCTTTTTGCATTTTTCTATCTACCACTGTGTTTTATAGATGAAAAAGTGTATTCTATCCTGAAGATCATATACATTGTGTAGTTACAACTGCAGTTAAAGCTAACTCAAGTGGAAAAAAATATGTGGATGGCTTTCTCTGCACTTAATTTTTTCTCTAAATCTGTATTACCTTCTTTAATGAAATAATTATTTTTAATACTCAACTAATTTATGATGCAAACATCTCCACAAATATAATAGTGACCACAGAAATGAGAGGGCAGTTATAAAAATGTAAGTAGCTACTATATGCCAGGACATGTTAAAATGGCTGCATTCATACTTGAATTCCACACTCTTTGCCTGAAAGTAAGTTCGTGCATTTTAGTTTTATGCTTCAATTTGTTGCTTTTAAACAAGTATCTGTAGAGCTTCTCTTTATGTGTTTATTAAAGAATGTCTAATTCATTTCCTGCTGATACAAAATTGTTCCAGCGTCAAAGTAACTGTTTCAAATAGCTGACATCTAAGAAAACAAAGGGGACTGTCTAAGTAGGCTAAATTTGTCACTTTCTATCATTTGCTCATGTACTTCAC
The DNA here is from genome assembly GCF_965140915.1 of Aythya marila. Lineage (NCBI taxonomy): Eukaryota > Metazoa > Chordata > Aves > Anseriformes > Anatidae > Aythya > Aythya marila. The sequence continues at coordinate 41,795,383 of NC_139042.1, read as the reverse complement.
AGGGAATGTTTAAACTGTAACCTGTACTTGAAATGAAAGACCTACTGTACAGTGTTTTACTTTCTTTAAAATTAGCAACCATTTTAGTAGATTTTAGAAATCTGAACTCTGTAAGCATTATCTATACACATGAACATCTGTCTAAAATGGCAAGAATCCAAAGTATTTTGCAGTATCTAAAGATACTGCAAAAGCTAAAGTTCATTTGGTAATTTTCCCTATTGTTTACCTAGCGCCAATTTTGTAAGGCTTGAACTATGATTATTATTCAGTTTCACTCCTTCTCTTTTCATTTTCATTTTGGGAAGGAAAATAATGAAAATAAAAACACATTTACTTCCATGCAAAAGAGGCTAGAAGTCCTCTACACAGCACCAGATATAACATGAGAATTAAACATTTTATAAATTCTGCATATTCTCTCTTTCAAACTTGAACATTTCAGTTATTAACTCTTCCCAACTTCAGCTTTGTTGAGATAATTTTAAAAGAAGTAGTCCTTATCTCACAATGTAAATTAAATAGCTGTTGTCAGGTCTATTAAGTAGAATTTATTATTTATTTATTTATTTATTTATTTACCCCATAGCTGATAATAGAGCCACACAATTCACTGTAGACTGATCCTCCCACAAGTTACAACTATGATGTCTCCAAATGAATGAATGAATGAATGAATAAATAAATAAATAAATAAATAAATAAAAGTCATATCCTCTACTTCTCTGGTTATTTTCATCATCATATGTATTCCTATGGCATTATAAATTGCATAAAATACTTTTTGTAGCTACAAGCCTCAAGGAGTATCTTCTGTGCTTGATATTTATTTGAGCTCCAGAAATATAAAAATGTCTAAATCTTTCTAAATGAGAATCTGTGATGTAGACTAATATAACCATGTTTACACATTTGAAGTTTGAGAAAGGTAATCAAATAATCCCAATGCAATCATATTATACAGTCTCATACACATGGATATAGTGTGTATACAATAAAGCATCCAGAATATTGTTGTTCAGTACACTATGAACATAATGGAAGCCTGAGCTTACCATATGAGAGAGAAGAGAAAAAAGATGTATCTGATTAACCAATTAGACAGTGCTTTTGAGGAAAATACCTGACTACTAGAGTATAATATCTCTCTATAATAATCTCTAATAATCTCTCTATCTCTCTAATAAAAAAAAAAAAATCTCTCTCTAATAATCTCTCTATATCAGAGAGAGTTTTGATGTCGTGGAACTTGAGGCTGGGAATGATAAGGTTGAGTCCCTATGGGTTAGGATCAGTGGGAAGGCCAACAAGGGAAGCATCCTGGTGGGGGTCTGTTATAGACCGCCAAACAAGGATGAGGAGACTGATAAGGAGTTCTACAGGCAGCTGACAAAAGTTGTGAAATCGTGAAAGTGTGGAAGATAGCTTCCTGACGCAGCTGATTAGTGAACCTACCAGGGGTGGTGCCCCGCTAGACCTTCTCTTCACAGAGAAGGACTGTTGGGAGATGTGGTGGTTGGAAACTGTCTTGGGCAGAGTGACCATGAAATGGTAGAGTTCTCCATTCTTGGTGAAGCCAGGAAGGGGATCAGTAAAACCTCTGTCTTGGACTTCTGGAGGGCTGACTTTGAACTGTTCAGGACACTGGTTGGTAGAGTCCCTTGGAAGGCGGTTCTGAAGGGCAGAGGAGTCCTGGAAGTCTGGGTGCTCTTCAAGAAGGAGATCTTAATGGCACAGGAGCGGTCTGTCCCCACATGCCCAAAGACAAGCTGGTGGGGAAGAAGACCAGCCTGGCTGAACAGAGAATTGTGGCTTGAGTTTAGGAGTAAAAAGAAGGTTTACAGTCTTTGGAAAAGAGGGTGGTCCACTCGGGAGGCCTATAAGGATGTTGCGAGGCAGTGCATGGACAAAATTAGAAAGGCCAAAGCTCATCTGGAACTCTGTCTGGCTACTGATGTTAAAGAGAACAAAAAATGTTTTTACAAATACAATGCTAAACGGAGGACTAAGGAGAATCTCCATCTTTTGCTGGATGCGGGGGGAAACTTAGTGATGAGAGATGAGGAAAAGGCTGAGGTGCTTAATGCCTCCTTTGCCTCAGTCTTTAGCGGCAACAGCAGTTGTTTTCTAGATACCCAATACCCTGAGCTGGTGGAAGGGGATGGGGAGCAGAATGTGGCCCTTATAATCCACAAGGAAATGGTTGGCGACCTGCTAGGTGGTCGCCAACCAGTGGGGTTATGTGTGGGGTTATGAAAGATGATACAGGAAGTGGATGGAGCAGGAAGTTCACTTCTGTGAGTTTTTATATGCCTATATGCCTTCAAACCTGAACCTGAAGTTTTAAAGGATTGTTTTTTTTCCCATGAGATTAGTGTATAGTTTTTGGAAAATATTTCACATTTTGAGACAACGTTTATGTTTTAGAGCTTGAGACCAAAACCAACCAACCAACCAACCAAACACACACAAAAAAAACACCCTTACTAGTCTCATAGAATCATAGAATATCCCGAGTTGGAAGGGACTCCTGGCACCACACAGGTCTACTCAAAATTTTAGACCATGCGACTAGGTGTACAGTACAAACGCTTCTTAAACTCTAACAAGCTTGGTGCACTGACTACATCTCTGGGGAGCCTCTTCCAGTGTGCAACCATCCTCTCAGTGAAGAACCTCTTCATGATGTGGTTTATTTACAAATAGATTATAGCAAAGACAGAGAATGATGGAATGATTGCTGAAATAGAGTAATAAAAGGACAAGAGGAAATGGACAGAAATTGAAATACAAGAAATTATATTTAAACATATGAAAAGGCTTTTTTATTGTGAGGGTGGGGAAGACAAGTTATAGAGTCTCTGTCAGTGGAGCTATTGAAAACCCATGTGGACACACTCTTAAGTTGGGGATGGACTAGATGGTCTCCAAAAGTGCCTTCCAACCTGAACCATTCTGTGATTCTGTAAATCAGTAAGGAAATGTTAACAGTAGTTAATGAAAGAAAACTCGATAAATATTTCCTCTACAATTGTAATGTTTCTTCTGCTCAGGGGTAACATGGCCTGCAGAGAGGCAGTGAACAAATGAGATACTTTCTTGATTTTATTGTGTTCTTATGGGGGAAGATCATATAATATAACAAACAAACAAACAACAAAACAACAAACAGACACACATTTATCTGAGAACACAAGGCATCTTTCCTTTAGTACTTTCATATTCCTAAATACTTTGGTCTTGTTTCTTGTGTTTTAGTATCCACATACAATGTTTTACTCTCTTACATGTAGTTAAGCACAGAAATCCCATAATCAATTTGAACAGCACAGATAATGCAGACCTCTCCTTCCTTCCTTCCTTCCTTCCTTCCTTCCTTCCTTCCTTCCTTCCTTCCTTCCTTCCTTCCTTCCTTCCTTCCTTCCTTCCTTCCTTCCTTCCTCCCTCCCTCCCTCCCTCCCTCCCTCCCTCCCTCCCTTCCATCAAAATCCCCTGAAAGAAAAGCAACTATGAAACACTCTAGTTAGTGCTAAATAATTTATTTTTAGAACTCTTTGCCTTTTAAATCTGGTTAACAGAACATCTATTTTTCTTACACAGGACTGATTTTACTAAAGCTGCATAGACTGAAAAGTTTGGGAATCTCAGGGTTCTCTTTAATGGTGTTTCATAAACTTCATAGAATCATAGAATATCCCAAGTTGGAAGGGACCAACAAGAATCACTGAGTCCAACTCCTGGCTCCACACAGGACCACCCAAAATATATCTGACAGCATTATCCCAACATGTCTTGAACTCTAGCAGGCTCAGTGCCATGACCACTGCAATGGGGAGTCTATTCCAGTGCCTGATCACCCTCTCAGTGAAGAACCTTTTCCAGACATCTAGCCTGAACCTCCCCAGTTTCAGCTCCATACCGTTCCCTCAGATCCCTAACTTGAATGCATAAGTCTATGTCTTCTGAAAGTAACAATTAAAGCTTTATCAAAGAAACTAACTGGAGGCTGAAAAATTATAATTACCAGAGGTGTTAATTTCAATAAGTATATTCAGTTATAACGATTATCATAATAAATTAGAAGTCATAACTGCATTGAAATCAGTGTATAAAATTTATCAAAACCTTTTGCAATATTTATCATCATATGAAGTGGCAAACACATGTTTCAGAGTTTGTAATGAAACATTTTTGACATGGACTTCAGACAGAGCTATATAATTGTGGACTAGTAAGCCTAACTTAATATGTGATGAACTGTTTTTTGTTTGTTTGTTTGTTTGTTTGTTTTTGTTTTGTTTTGTTTTGTTTCGACAAGTCAAGTACTGTGTGGCTCTTGGATTTGCAAATGATGACTTTATGTACCATCCAACCAGTGCAGTTATGTGCCATGTAAATAATATAGAAGTAACATGTCTGGAAAATCTGAACTCACATTCAACCTTCATTAAAAACAGTTGGGCTTATTAAAAACAGTTGGGCTTAAAGTTAAACTTTTTTTTTCTCCCCTGCTTGCAGACTGTGTTTTATATTTGAGGTGTATGTCCAGCCTCCTGAACAGACTCGTATCAAATGTGATCTGTGCAAAGTACAACAGCACATTTCTTTACTCTAGTGCTTAATCTACTTGCAGTCTTTAATTGAAAAAGGTTGGATTATTGTTTTTCATTTAAAGCTTTCATCAGCTTTTAAAATTGATAGTGCCTATATTCACAAGGGATTAAGGAAGAAAATAAGTATACATTTTCACAGACTTTAAATCACATAATTTGCCATTGAAATTAATGTGTATCATCTTGAATTATTATTTGATCTTATACATAAGTGCTGTGCTATTTAAAAAGAGTCTTAATAACAAATCTACCAAAGGCAGTTCAAAGATTTTTTTTATGATTTTTTTTTCATTAGTATCTCCCATTCTCATTTCATTGCTTTTGTTCCTTACCACCTTCTTCATCCAGAAAAATCTGTAACAGCCAGTGTCGCTTTTGAAATGGAAAAATGGTTTCAAATCACTGGCAAAGCTTAATGACTTCTGACTGCTGAGATATGTTAATTTAAGCCAGACCAAATGTTCCTCAGCTGCAAATATTTGGTGTTGTTCACTGGGAACTGGCAAGATTTATGAGGGCCCAGTGGCAAAGGCTCTCTGCTCACATGCCTCACATTACAATTGTTTCACATGTTAGATGAGAAAAGACTGTTTGAAAAAAAAAAAAAAAAAGAAAGAAACTGGGGTGTGGGTGAGAAACAACTTTTCACAGAAAATGTGTATAGGCCCAAAGAGGATGAGGACTTAGAAAGACAGCTATGCTTTTTCTTCCTGTCAGTGAATCTTCTCAAAGAACCATTTAGCTGCTGAATTAATGTGGTATTCTCATGCCAATCTACATTCTTATCGTTCTCTCAAAACATCAAAATCCATGTGACTGGATGGTTCAAAGCACTGGTAATGGAGCATAGAAGACTTCATTATTTTTTTTTTCTTTACTTCTAGGTGGTCAGTCCAAACCTATTGCAAACTGATAGCGGCCAAAAGTTATTAACCTTTGGCTCTTTGGTTATTTTGAGAAATAAAATTAGTGATCTCAGTTTAGTAATGAGTAGACAAGTATTTACATCTTAAATACCACAATATCTTACGCTGAAAGACAGTCTTGATAAGGGAGTCTTACAGAGATAGGGCAGAGACCGATATGTCCTCTGGGAGGACGCACCTGCAGGACAAGTGTATCAATAGGAAAAAAAAAAAAGCATTCCTTGCCATTCTGGATATCAGCTTGAAAGAATGAAAATTAGAAAGCATTCAGTCTGTCATAACGCAACAATAAATCCAACCAAATAAATAAATAAATAAATAAGCCAGCACGGGGGAGTGGTGGGAGGGGAGGAGAAGAAATGGGACACATTCTATAACCTATGTTTTTAAATTTCTCTTTTTTTCATATATGCTTAAAGGGAAATTTCTATCCTTTATATTAATTAAAAAAAAAAATCCTGTCTGGATTACTTTTACTTTTTAATTTGTAAGAGGATGTAAAGTCTAAGACTCTTAGACTGTAATTCTAAATAATAATGTTATATCTTTCTCTTTTCTGAAAGCAGAAACCAAAAAGCAGTACTTACTGGTGTACAGATAAAAGAATGAGAGCTTTCTCTGCTGAGTTAAGCAACATATTGCCTGCCTCTTACCCATACTTAAAAGCTTTAAGACAAAAATAGTTTTGTTTTCCTACTCTGTCTAAGGCTATTTTTGAAGGCCTGATTACTGCTTTCATACAGACAGGTAACCTCAGCAATAGACATACTGGCTCACCGCTGCTGATTGTGCTTTAATGTTGTACCACAGCTTTTTTTACACCAATCCTTCTATTACCTGATAGAATAAATAGGTTCTGCCACAACTCACAATAAAGAAAGATACAGAAGCTGGATCTTGGAAAGATGGAAAGATACAGATCACACTGGATCAAATCTACACTCCCCCCGCCCCCCTTGGCAAAACAAAAATCCTGAAGTGTATCTGTAGAAGTGTTAACTCACTAAGCTGAATGAGCATCAGTCCAAATTCATTCCAAATTTACTGTATGGATGTTTCCAATCAGAATAGATTAACCCTGATTATACAAATCAGCTACAGTGAAAGTCTACAAAGCACAGAAATGACTGCTCTAATGATTATAAGGTGATAACTCCTGGGCAGTGTTCACGGTTTCCACTGAAGTTGGTGGGAGCTGTGAGTGATAAGTGTATTCCTAGGATTTTGAACAGGAAAGAGAAATGCCTCTGCAGGGGTCAAAATGCCCCCTCGAGCATTAAGAAAGGATTTTTGCTTTTTCAAATATATGTAATGGTTCTCATAGACAAGAGAAATATGTTGAAATAAATAAACCAAGTGCTTTTTAAAATATTTATCAGCTACGGTATGGAAAACTGTGATGCCTGTATTTGCATTTAGTCTGAAACAACCTATTGTTCCTTAAGGAAAAATTACACCATAAATTTTTGTTATATACTTTATTGTTGCCCTTCACTGGGATAAAAGGCAAAAAAGGCTGACAGCCAGCAAAGGAAAAAAAATCTGAACTCTTTTCTTGCATTAAATATGACACAGATTGTAAAAAGCAATATTTTTACCCTTGAAATGTTTAAAAGTATTGACATTCTGTCCACTCAATTGTCAGCTTGTCTTTAGAGATAGAGCTTCCAGGTTCCTAGCATTTAGTAAACTGACACTGATCTCTATTCTTCTTTAAACTTGTATGCAACTATGAGCAATTCTTGGCTTAAGAAAAAAACCTTCATGATACCATGAAAGGTTATTCTTGCTGTGGACATTTTACAATTTCCTTGCTATCCATATGGCAGTTTTCCAATCTTCCTAATCAGAATTATTGAATAAGCCCTTCTAGTTTTACTCTAAGCCTCCACAAAGCTTGATAAGGGATTAGAGAACAGTATGGGCTACTGTTTCTTGTGGGGGACATGTAAGTTTTGACTTGTGCTGCTGGAGGGGAGCTCCTCAGTTCCACTAAGGGCCAATGAGGAAGGGGAAGCTGCAGGACCTACATGGAGACAGAATTTCTGGAGTTACAGGCAGACGTTGGAGTCAAGAGAGTTGTCCTCACAAGTTCTTTGGTTATTCAGTGGGAGTTCACTGGACAGAACAAAAATCAGGTCCAAGAATTTGAAGACCCAGCCTTGTGTGCTTAAAAAAGTGTTTTGGGTCAGAATCCTTACTCAAGGAAAACTCCAGTAGAATTTAAATAAATAGTAAAGTAGGCTAAAAAAAAATGTTCCTTTGTGTACCAAATAGAAATATAAACAAAATTAGCTGTATTACAAAAGGTTAAAGCAAGAAAAAGTATAACATTGTAGAATAATTTGCCAAGCCTTTCTAGCAAAAGCAATAGCATTGCTTGATTCCTCTGTCATTATTCATATTGCTCTGTTTACTTTAGAGTGCTAAAAAAGTCCCTTATGACTTTAATAGAGTTCGTCATGTTTTACTCGTATTGGCATAAAAAATCTTCAAGTATAAAATATCTGTTAAATTTCTCTGTTTTCTTTCACTCCTGGTTAAATGATGAAACATGATTTGTGCTATTTAACGCAATAAGAGTATCATTAATTTTCTGCTAAAATGTTTCTGCATATGGACATGCAAAATAAGTATCTACCATGCCATCGGTTGGTTAAAGAATCAAAATGAGGATGACAGTGTTTTTCTAAAGAAGATTTCTCTAAATCTTTCCACCCACAGGCTCTGTTGAAGGCAGTAAATAGTCCATTTTTGTTAATGAAGCTTCACTCATACAGCTGGGATTGTTTAATATTTTACGAGTGTTACTTTGTTTTGCTCTCAACGATCTCAGGCAGTTAAGGATTTATGAATCGTGTTTTTCTCAGCCCATCTGCGGTTTCCTATCTTCCCTGGCCTTGAGAATATGTTTAAATTTATTAAAGCGAAGCAAAGGCTCATTATTTCAAGGGAGAGCCAAAGTGACACAGTGAATTGGTTATTAATGGAAAGGCACTGCCATAGGGCGATTGAAATTTAATGATATCCTACAAGAAAAAAATGAGGGTGTCACTTTCCAAAAAGTCATGCTAAATGCCAGCCTTTTTAAGGTCCTGCCGCTAATTTTATGCCTGCACACAGTAATGTTTTCAAAAGCGTTTAGGAAACACGGACCAGTGACTGTACTGATTATCCTTTTCACCTTCTCGCCTGTTCCAAATGGGTTTGTGCAGTGAGCGATTTAATCTCTAAATATAGGGAACGTTAAAAAAAAATAACATTGCTGTTTTTCACAAGCTAAGGGCCTTTTGCAATCCTCCAGAGATGGACTTGCAAATATGCTATCTCCATATGCTCAGAGTAAGCTCTCAAACTGGCTCATCACCAAAAAAAGAAAACAACAAAAAAAACTTCAATCACTTTATTTCTTCTGATTTTCCATCATTCAAGAGGTGTTTTAAGTACACAGAGTGCATTTGTCGAGAATTAAATCACACGTGATACTGGGAAGATTAGAGCATATTTCAAATATTCAGATTTCTGAAATTTCTTCATTTTTTCCCAATTGGGCTACATTTTCTTTCAGAAGACAACACTTGTTTCCTGAAATAGCTTCCAGTTGTCTCTGGATTGTTTTTATTTTGTAATATAATGTTCTTATACATTTTGTAACTCTCTTTTGTCAGTCTGAAAGACAAGTTGTGTGATTTCCTGTCAAAATCCAGTGTATTCTTCCCAACTGAATGTTGTTTTTGTTGTTGTTTGGTTGGTTTGTTTTGATTGTTTTATTTTGTTTTAATTTGCTCTTGGTATAATTAGAGACCATAGAGACCCAATAATGTGGTCTTTAAGAGACCTGCAGGTTGAAGAGGGAGATGAGGGGAGAAGGGAAAATACCTGCATTAGGACTGCTGGACCAGGCTGACAGAAACCTGTTGATGATGCTGATGTTCAAGGGAGTATTATTGTTTAATGTTCCAGTGCTAGTATACAGTTCTTTCTAGTTACATGTTTAAACACAAGATTTACTACAACTATAACCATGTTTAAGCACAACTGAGGAACACAGACCGTGGATAAATCATGGATAACACAAGGTCTGTGTAAATGTCTGGACAGAAAATAGCTTCTGATAACCATGTCAAAAAAGCAGGCTCTATATTAGACACCTAACAATGTTAGATGACTGTTCCTTTGTTAAAGCAGAACTGACAAAGGATTCTCATGCCATGACAACAAAGCTGCTATGGCTACAAAAGCTATCGTGTGACTTTCCTCAGTTCTTAACCATCATGATGAAGAATCCCCTTTAGTGCTTCCTTGTAGCTATTCTCATAAGATATCAGCTTCCCCAGAAAGCATACAAATACCCAGCAGAGCGAAAAGGGATAGTAGTATAAAAGGATATTTGGTATCAATCATCCTACATTAATACAGAAATGGTAGAAGTATGTGGTGGAAAAGACACACTATGTCATCTAGTTCACCTCCCTGCTGGTGCAGGAAATGTTCATGATATATATATTCTAGTGCCCTGTCCAGTCTAGTTTAAATACGTGATGCAGCTCATTTATATTTATATTATAATTTTCTTACAAATAAATATAAAACCAAACTCCAGACTTTGCCCTTGACAGGCACATTAGTAACAAATCATTTTCTAACCGTGCTTATGGTACATTTCTAGCCATCTGCTCTTAGGTAAACAGAGATTTTTTTATTATTATTATTAAAAATTTTCTTTTTTGTATTAAAAAAAAAAAACAGGAAAAAATAATACTTTCAGTTCACAGTCTCAACAAATGAAAGAAAGAAAGAAAGAAAGAAAGAAAGAAAGAAAGAAAGAAAGAAAGAAAGAAAGAAAGAAAGAAAGGAAGATGACAGCACTATGTTGTTTCTAAAAAGAGAAAGGGAGAAATGTTACCCTTTCTGGAGGCGTCTATCTGACAAGCTTCCCCTGCACACAGCCCTGCCTCTCCTACACATAAGGTAACCTGTGGTCTTAAATATACCATCTGCTGTCTGAAAGCCATAGAGATAGAGGCAGCACGAGAGTCATAAAGACTGGTAGCCACCTTCCTACTTATTATGTGTTAACATAATTAAAAAAAAAAAAAAGGCAAATTTGGAACTCTTTCTGCTATAAAGCAGAATTCTGAGGTTAGAGATTCTGTTTTGTTCAGTCTATGTAAAAGTTTAAAAGTTGCAGAGGGATAGTTATTTACAGAATGAAATCACATGAGGTGAAATGAGTCATGGTGAGTGTCATTTCTAAGGAAAAGGTAGCAGACATGGTTTCACACTCCTCTATCCTGGATCGGTGGGTGGGTGCTGATAACATAGCTTGTCCAATAGGCAGCAAATACAGTTTCCCTCTTCTTAGAACAATGTATGGAAACTACTGAGTGAGTGCACCTCACTGATTAACTCCAGTAAAATTCCAGCCAGACGGAGGGATTAGAAGGAAGAGTCAACTTCTGTGAGGTGCTAAGTGTACTCATCTCATTACTTACATCACTGAAAAGGAAGGATCTTGAAACTAGATTCAAGAAGTATTATAGCCAGCACTGTGCCTTCAGGGGGACTTTCTGTTGTCTGGACTGAGGGGGCAGAAGAGTTAGAAAATAAGGTTGGTAAGACCAGCAAATACTGTGCAAACTGAAGCACTAATGGGATTTGCATAACATTTTAAAGAACATAGAAATGATGCCTAAAGGGCCTACGACTTTGGTTTCTCTGAGCTTCCTGTTTTAACTATAAACTTATCATCCTATAACCTTTCTAACAAAGACATAAACACTTCAGCTACATATATTTTGATTGTTTCATGACAGTTTACTGGAGGCTTAGCAATGACAGATTTCTTCATTGTCTTTTTGCCAAAATTTGTCCTTTAAGTCATTTTTGTTGACTGCCCCTTTTAGCAGCTCACCTCACAATGAGAGAGGAGACAATTAATGGGAGGGTGATTTATCACTGCCAAAAACTGTCAAGGACTTCTGTTGTAGCTGGAGAAAAAGCAATTTCACATTATGGCATTTCATTCCGAATACATTGTATTTACAGCTCACAGTTTTATTTTCAGAGCCTATTATCAGGTGAAACAGTTGCATCTGAAATGTTGTTTGTGACATAGGTGACCTGTTAGGATTTGATAAGTATTTACGCCAGAGCACAAGGGGCTCACACATCTGCTGTTGGCAGAAGCAATGGAAAAAAATAACCTGGAAATGAGGCGTTTGATTTTTCTGGTTCCTACACTCGAGCATCTGTTGCTATAATTAAGTGGCATTCAGTAATTGCAGAGCAATGGTGAAATAAACATATGCATTCTTGCCAGCTTTTAGGATTTGGTGTCCTTACAGTACAAGAGACAAGCAAAGTGACTTCAGCAAGAACAAAGGGTTCTGTAACAAAGTTTAACAATTAACTTTTCCATTGCACAAAGAGGAATTTTACAAGGAAAAAGAAATAGAGGGAGGAAAAAATCTAAATTGACTGGTAGCTTTAGTACATTTAAACAGATCACTGCAAGAGGTAAAGCAGTGTTGAACTGGGAACACGTTAACACTTTCCTGTTGAATGTACACAATTCCCTTGAGGTTGTATTTAGAAACTAAAAATGGTGCATGCAGAGGAGGAAGTGTATTATACAGACAGAGTTTCTAATGAAATATACTGCTTGAATTTGAAGAGGGAGTTGAGAAAATCTCTGCAAGGGCTCCTGCTGCCTTTGTTTATGCAGCAATTTTGGTGTAAATGAAAACAGAACCCAGTGGTCAGGATTGGTTAAGAACAGTGGTTAAAACAGGCTTTTTAAAAGCAACACTTACAAAATATTAGTGAATCAAATGTTTATTATTCTGTGGTGAGATTCTGTATACCTTTTTTTTTTTTTCTTTTTCGTTAGAAGCAGGATGAACAGGGTTATACATGCACTCTGTATATATATTTTTTTTCTTTTTTTTTCTGAGAGAAGTCACGAGTCAGAATGCTGTCTCATATGATGAGAAATTTTGTGATTGTATCTTTTGTCTTCTAAGAAGAGGCTGTCCAACAAGTTATTTGAATAACAGTCCTTGTACTAAAAATAATAGTAATAAAAAAAAAAAGGATAATTGAATAGCAGTATCCATGTAACCCAACAGATATGTGGCAGATGTAGCATGTTATAAATTCTGGGAAACTAAGAATAGAAGAGTCTCTGGATCTTGCTGTCTGTCGAGGCCAATAAAGAGTGAGCATGAAAAAGAGCTATTAGTATGGTTTGAAGAGGCCATTCTTATATACACCTTAGTACTTTCTCTTGCATGGTCTGGAGCAAGTTTGGTATTAACTGTGTGTCTGCCTTTTTGTCTGAAGGAGTAAGAGAATATACTGCAGTGGGAAGAAAAAAATGCAGTAGGCATCATTAGTATACACACAGATACATACAAATACATGCATGCATATATACAAATGCATTCACATAGATATATAAGGAGAGATAAGAAGAGGTGTAAAGTAAATAAAGCAAGGAGATAAAATCTTATCTGCAGAGGTGGAATGTTGAAAAATGGAAATATCTGGTAGTTCCTTCTTCAGTTTCTATCACTTATATTCATTTCTACATGGCCACAGCAAGCCATAACAACTCAGTTAGAGCTTTAAAGAACTGGAATGTCACAGGATCATGATCTATATGATTTAGTTAAATGTAAATGTCAGGTTGCTTTTCTCACTTTATTGTTTAGATAGTGAAACAATGTTAACTAAATTTGTTTGTAAATACAAATCTTTTGAAGATAAATATAGTTTTGTAAAATGATGGATTGTTATTTGCAGTTTAATTTAATTAAATCCGATGTTAATTTTAGTAGCTACATTTTTTAAAAAATTGTTGTTATATATATTTTCATGGTGTAATAATAATAAAGAAAATAAACTGCTCAGTAGTACTTGAGTAGATTATTCTGTAATAATCTGATAATTATAAATTCATATATTGCTTAATTTGCTTAACTCCTTTTATGGAAGTAAGCTGTTGGATTTTTACATACTTTCAGGAAATTTCAGATATATTCAGATATATAGAAACAATGTTTCTAAAGTAGATGAGAGTTAAGAGACTTTGGTTGTATTTTAGGCTTTGCCACTCTTGTGTGACTTTGGGCAAAGCACTTCACCTCCCCATGCCTCTGTTTCCCTCCTTATTTATGTACAGCAGAGTTCTTTGAGGAAGGAATTCTCTCTTGGAAGTTTGTACAGGACTTTGATTTCCTTTTTGAGCCCTAGGCACTAAAAATAAGTATTCTCATACTAAGTATTTCATTGTTCAGTGCTGGAAGCTTTTTATTTTTGATGGAAGCAAGCCCATAGACAGTGGCTATATACTCTTGCCATCCTTGCATTGGCTTCTGTTCCTGAGCCATGTGAGTAGGGAATATAGTATTAGGACCTCTCGTAAACAACATTCTCCTGCCAACATCCATTCTCTGCCTATTAAAAGAAAAAGATAGTTGTGAGAACTCTGTCAGTAGTGAAAGACCTATTATGTCGTCCACTTAAAAAAAAAAAAAAAAAAAAAAAATCTTAGTAGAGGCTATAGGAGTGATTTTAATTGAGATTTTTACAACCATTTGATAACACTGTTTTGATCACCGTATTTAGGGCTGGATTCCAACCGTGGACATAAAACCTCCGACTAATCCACTGAGTCACCCAGTCCCTGTCATATATTGCTTAATGGCCCATGCTGCCAGGAATTATAATAGCTTTCTAGTAATATTTTATTTTTATAAAGAAACTTTATGGGCACAAAGTCTTATATAAGTTTAAAACTTGGATTTGTAAGTCAGTCAAGGAAAACTTACTAGAGCTATGTCAAGCTGCAGACATTTTTATTTACAATAAGTGTGTAGAGTATTAAATCACATATAGTATAAGTTAATGACTAATATTCTAACTTTGGTTGGTTAATGTTTGCAGGGCACTTACAGATGCTAGAATAATCTCTAATGTTTTTGCTCAATCTGCTCTGGAGATGGATGAAATAAATAGTTTAAACTAATTAATGTAACACCAGCTGTTACAAGTGCTTGGCAGACGTCTGTGAGTTTTGATGGGCAGAGAGCGGCTGTTGTACTTGACTTTATTTTAGTACAATGTTGATCACAGTGTAAGCTGGAATAAATGACGAGCCAAAAGAAGGAACAGAGGATAAATTCTGTGTAATGCAAAATAAATATTGCCCTTTTTCTGAAAATATTTTTTGAGGTTGAGTGAGAGTTAGAGTGGAATTTTATTAAGGCATAAATGCTTTGACAGCAGCTGTGGTAGACATGGTCAATATTAACATGTTTCACAAATGCTGCAGATAGATATATATATATGCATCTACAAAAATGTTGCCTTTAATTTCTATAAAGTCTTAATGCTTAGTATGAGCAGTTTGGCTGCATATTTTATTTCTGCCTAGTAATTGCTGGAAGAGCTGTTTAGAACAGATAGAAAAATAAAAAGCTGTTCTAGAAATTTACTAAGTTTGAAGATAAGTAGTTGGATTTCTCTGCTATTTATATGCATTCGATCATGTCGTATGTTCTTATTTATTTATTTTGCATTCCAGAAAATAAACAAAAACTTTCAAGGTGCAAAACAGTTATATCAACCTGGACTTCATGACATAGTCATAATCTATCAGTTCATGGGAAAAAAAGCCACAAAGCTAAAATATATATTTCTGTTGAGAATTA
This sequence comes from Aythya marila, assembly GCF_965140915.1. Taxonomy (NCBI): domain Eukaryota; kingdom Metazoa; phylum Chordata; class Aves; order Anseriformes; family Anatidae; genus Aythya; species Aythya marila. Next base: position 41,780,128 of record NC_139042.1, on the reverse strand, counting down.
TTTTTTTCAACAAAATTTAATAGAAGTTTAAATATCCAAGTAACTTCTAAAGTTGGAAGGTAGAATAATTGTGCTGTGACAGGGAAGCGATGGCTGCTATCTCTCTATGTGCCAGCATTAAGATAACAGTGTCATTGTACAGATTGTTACCCTGTGAATATGTCTAATAAGTTATTATAGCGTGCTGAGCAGATGGCAAGTGTGATTCTGAAAGAATTGATGGATGGGATATGATGTCATCAGTGAGATGACAAGGTTCACAAGGTACTTGACCTCCAAGAATAAGTCCTAACTGGTTAGAATTCTAAATGCTGAACTTTTGTGACACTGGCTAAATGGGAAATATGTGCAATTTGTATTTCTTTATGGTAGTGTTTACCCTCTTCACTGAACTCCACATAATGGGATTTGGTCCCTGAAGACCTGGAGATATTGTTGGAAGGTTTCACCCTGTAACCTTCAGAGGTTTTCAAATACAAATCTATATGTCTAAACTCTAACAAAATTCTACTGAATGATATTTATGAAGTCAGGTTCATATCTTATATATATGTATGTACAAAGAATTTAATCAAGATGGAAAATTAATTTAACATGCTGTCCCAAAAGAGAAAACTACTGACTCAATGATAATGCACAAAGCATAAAATCATAATTTTATAGGAATGTATTTAAAATTGCAGTCTATCCTACTATGTCAAGTATCTTAACAGTGTGCTAATAATTTTATATATGACTAGGTTCTCCAAGTTGAATTAAACAAGCATGTATTTGATTTTCCTACCTATCTCTGTGTCTGGCATCTTCTTTTTTATTCTGTTTCCCATTGTAGTTAAAGTGAAATTTACATTGTTGAAAAACAGGCTTCTCAGATAGTTCTCTTAGTTCTTTGCATGATTCATGAAATGAGGAAGGTGAATGTGAAAGCCACAAGAGAGAGAGTCCAGCTACTTAGGTAGAGGCACTGCAGCTGTAGGATAGGATAGGATAGGATAGGATAGGATAGGATAGGATAGGATAGGATAGGATAGGATAGGATAGGATAGGATAAGGTAACGTAGGGCAGGGTAAGGTAGGATAGGATAGGATAGGATAGGATAGGATAGGATAGGACAGGACAGGATAGGATAGGATAGGATAGGATAGGATAGGATAGGATAGGATAGGATAGGATAAGGTAGCGTAGGGCAGGGTAAGGTAGGATAGGATAGGATAGGATAGGATAGGATAGGATAGGATAGGATAGGATAGGACAGGATAGGATAGGACAGGACAGGATAGGATAGGATAGGATAGGATAAGGTAGCGTAGGGCAGGGTAAGGTAGGATAGGATAGGATAGGATAGGATAGGATAGGATAGGATAGGATAGGATAGGATAGGATAGGATAGGATAGGGTAGGATAGGATAGGGTAGGATAGGACAGGATAGGATAAGGTAGCGTAGGGCAGGGTAAGGTAGGATAGGATAGGATAGGATAGGATAAGGTAGCGTAGGGCAGGGTAAGGTAGGATAGGATAGGATAGGATAGGATAGGATAGGATAGGATAGGATAGGATAGGATAGGATAGGATAGGATAGGATAGGATAGGATAGGATAGGATAGACACCTACCTTCTCTCCTTTGTTGTGTGGAGATTTAGGTGCTTATTTACAGAGTCTGAATAACCTAGACAGACAGGGTCTACCTTTCATTTCTTTTAGGCATTCCATAAACCCCAGTGATTACAAAGTGAGTGCTTTATATATATATATATATTTAGGAGCAATTATGCATATACACATATACACATAATTGCTCAAACTCTCGAATTAAAAGTTTGTATCTATACTTTGTACATTGGAAACAGCGGAAACAGAAGCAGAACACACAAAAGACAATATACAGAGAATATATCAAAAAAGAACAATGTAAGCAAAAGGGATAAGTGAATACTAAAGACATGCTATGCTTTTCCTATGATGAAGGTTAGAGGCAAAGTGTTTGAGGTCATGTTTATTAATCCCTGAAATTTAAAACACCTTTTTTTTTTTTTTTTGTCCATTGATTTAGTTGTATTTGGCTATAATCAAAAGTAGAAAGATAAGAGGAAGATGCATAAGATGCATGACCATAGTAGTTAGACTTTTTAAATCTTTAATAAAATACTTGTGGTTTCTTAAAATACTTACATGTATTGCTGTTTGGCTCCTTTGAAATGATGAGATGTATTCCATGTGGAAAACACTTCCATTCTTTATTGATTGCAGAACAAAACATAAGTGCTATATACAAAAATGAACTATGAAAACACGTACATGCATACCTGTTCTGAATCTTTTATGAATCTTTTATTTATTTTCAACACTGAAAGTTCTCTGATATATTTGAATATTCATTTAACAATGCAGTGCTTATTTACACAAACTGAAATGAGGAAACCAGATGAAAATGCCTATGAATAAAAACAACATTTTTATATATTTCATAATGTTTTGTGTTACAAATAAGTAAAAGTTTTATGCAAAATTTCTACTGCTGGGGAATATTGTTCCATTTTAAAATAAGCTTATAGGTGTAATGAAGCTTTTATAAACATGCTACAAATTGTTTCTATCTCTCCTGTATAAATAAAATACTGGGGATTCCTAAATTCAGAATTACAGCAAAACTTTGGATTGACTTGTAAATGCTATAGCAAGTATTGGTTTTAGAGTAATTACTTTGAAAATATGAATTACAATTTAAAGTTCTTATGTTTCCATTGATTTTAAATCCATGTGCTTAATCAACCAAACCAATACCACTATTTTACATATGTTGTAGCCCTGTATCTTTTTCTAATGGCATAGGAGTAGCCTATTTAAAAAGAAGTATTAGTAGGGCAGCACAGAGATGAATCTTTAACTGAATATGTTCACTAACTATACTATACACAGATAGTGAGTTGATTCAATGCATTTGGTTCAGTTCTTGTAAAGTGATATTAAAAACCAATACTGAATTGTCTATATGAATATCCACCAGTTTGTTAGCATAATTAAATGTCAAAATACCTAAAACCATCAGATAAGTTCATCAAATGATTTGATAAATTATTCATTTGAGTTGTCAGTTTTTAATAAAACAGAAAGAATAGAATCCACATCACATAACATATTGTTAGAAATGTATTGATTATATGGCTAAAGGATTTTCAGAAGCTAAGTCTTTTCTACCCAATCTGATCAGTATATGTGTGCATGTATGTGCATGTGCTAGAGATACATGAAGTATCAATGCAAGGTAAATGAGTGTTCACTGAGTTCCCTTTGCCATATGGCCCCTGTGGAGGATAGAAGACCCTGGCTAGCTTAAGCTTGCCATATGGACCTGGTGGAAAAAGGTAAGTCTTACACACAGAGCAAACCTACCATATGGACTGGGTGGAGCACTCAAAACTCTAAACATTTCTCATACACTAGGGCTTTTTACACAGAAGAATGTAAAAACATACATAATACATTACACAACAAAGCCATTGAAAAATGGATCGATTGTTTAGGTTTAATATGATGCTTTCAAGCAGTGCCCAAAACTATATAAATAATCAAGGTTTATTTTGAAATGGTAAAGAGAATCATCAATCATTTACAACTGACTATTTTACTTTGCATTTAACATCTGCTGTATAATGGGATTGTACAATCCACCCTTAACGCTGTATGAAGACAGAACATCCAAAAACAGTGATAGGGTTAAAGTGAAGTTTCGCTGAATGTGTTCCTTTGCTGTCTTTCTTTCTCCTCTGATCTTAACATGAAACACAAATGTAACAGTTTGTATAAGAACTGTGAGACAATTCCTGGACTTATAAATGGCTTCTGTACTCTTACTATTTTGGGCAATTAAGATTAAGCATAGACTTAGATCATTGGTTCATCCTTTTTTCCTTTATGAAACTGAAAGAATTTGTGCCAGCTGAAGGTCTGTTTTTTAGATATATAAGATGCCTGTTGCTTTTGTATTCAGCAAATCTTTATTTACTTTCCATGCTGAAAGTGATGTGGTGCTAGATAGTGGCATCTTCTTTTATAGACCATAGTGACAGTAAAGTAGCATAGAAAAACAGCTATTATATTTCAAACCACTGCATTTCATTTTGATTATTTCCTATGCATTCCCAAGTAAACACAACTTCCATGGTTTGAATTATTTATACTGTAAAACACAAACAAACAAACAAATAAAAAAAATCCATGACCATAGCAAGATCCAGGACTACTCCAATAAGGATTATACCAGAATATTGGAAAATTGAACAAATTAAGAGTGTATTTTTAAGACATTATTTTCCATTTTCTTATCAGTTTTGACAATAATTTATACCTTGTTCTTACATTTTTTCATGTGAAAAAAAATGCACAGAGAAGTCAAGCCTCTTTTAGTTTGCAAATAGATAGATAATTTTGGCTAATATGTCCTTTCAGATTTCTGTAACAATCTTTTCCTTTTCTTAAACTGTAATTTTTCTCTACTGGTCTTCAGATAGATCTGACATTTCAAGAAGCAGGCTCATTTCTTCATATATTGAAAAAGGAAGAAAACTAAAACAAAACAAAACAAACAACAAAAAAAACTAATATGTATTACTGAGAAAAATGAGAAGATTGTAGGAATTGGTAAAATGTGCGGAGTTATAGAAAGCTGGGACAAAAACAAGGTAAAGAAAGTGATTCTGAAAAAAATAGAGAATAATTTAGATTTTACTTTTTATTTTTTTTTTTATTTTATTTTATTTTGAATTTGATAAAAGAGCAGCCTGCATCAGCAATACTCTTTTCAAAAAATGAAGAAAATCACAGAGGTTGCTTTGACTTTCTCTTGTCAGTCTTTGTAGTGCAACCGGTCACAAAAACTTTTGGGGCAGTCATTTCCTGATGCAATTCTTGCTCTTTTTCTAACTGGGCTAAAAGCCAACCTGTTATCAAGATACTGAATAAAAGTACCCACAAACGTATCATGAGCTTAGCAGGATAAAATAATAAAGCTTGTACTATTTGTTTCAGTGTGTTTAGGCAGTAATGCATAAATTATCATAAAGCAGTAAAGAGTTTTTGAACCACTCTTATGATTGTATTTTGTTTCATTGCTTCTATTGCAATTATATTATAATTGCTTAAGGAATTAAATAAATATTTCTTCAAATATGCTATTGCCATAAAATATTAAAGCATTTATATAAATCTTGATGTGAAGCAGAATTAGTAAAAAGCTTGGTTCTTGTAGTAGAGTTACAATACATATTTCCTTTACGTTGTAATATAGTGTAGATAAAAGTCTGAATGCAATATTTAATTTCTATGAAGGATAGAAACTGGATCCTGGAAAAGATTTTAACTTACCAATATGCACAAGGCATATTTGCTGTGCAGAATACTTTAATTTTCTGTATTTAATATAAACCAAACTGACTTAGCTTATACAATGACTCCAAACTATTTTTTATCTTCTTAAATCAGTGCTGAATGCGACCCTATAATGTATAAAAACATAAAGAATATATATATATTATAATATGTATTCTGATATATTAGCATAAATTACATATTCAAAGACATGAAGACATGCAGTCCATATCTCTGTTTTCAAAAATAAAAGCAGTAAGTGCAAGCTGACTTTAAAGTGGATGCCTCAAATGGAGCAGAAAACATTAGAGGTAAAACTTCTACATTATTCTATCAGGGAGCATCAAGCTAGTGAATGCCATAGAAATCTCACTAATGGACACATTCTGGCAGCTTGTTGCAGATGTTTGATGAATGAATTGCAAGAGGAATCATATCAGATGTAAAAACGCTTGCCTTTTCATTGTGAATTTTATTTCTGAGCACTCTGAGGTGTAGGTATTTTGGTTTGTTTATTGTTATGGATTTCTGTAAGAAGCAGATATTCAGATATAATCTATAGACAATGGGTTGAGAAATGTAGCTATAATACTGTAAAAGAGTGTTTCTGATGTTATAAACTGTGAAGCTCATATTGAACGCCCATAGGCAGACAGCCAAATTTCTGTTAGGATATCATAACTATATAATCCAAAATGCGTACATCAATTATTGTCTACAACATTTGCATCTGACTACGGGAACCATTTCCTAGATAGACATATTAAGGATGTTTATTATATTTGAAAAAAGAAAGAGAAAAGAAGAAAAAGAAAAAGAAAAAGAAAAAGAAAAAGAAAAAGAAAAAGAAAAAGAAAAAGAAAAAGAAAAAGAAAAAAAAAGAGAAAAAGAAAAAGAAAAAGAAAAAGAAAAAGAAAAAGAAAAAGAAAAAGAAAAAGAAAAAGAAAAAGAAAAAAAAAGAGAAAAAGAAAAAGAAAAAGAAAAAGAAAAAGAAAAAGAAAAAGAAAAAGAAAAAGAAAAAGAAAAAAAAAGAAAAAGAAAAAGAAAAAGAAAAAGAAAAAGAAAAAGCATGTTTTAAAAAGTGAGTTAAATATAATTGACCATCTTTTATGTGAATGTGTATTTTAAGCCCCAGAACTAAGGAAGCCTCTATAGTATACATTTTCATCATATTTGAAACACAGCACGCTCACTCTGTACTCTTACTGATGAGAATTTGTCAAAATGAGATGTTTTACATCCTTTTGTCTTTCATGTAAATTACTGTAGTGGCTATGAGAAGAGTTAAGATCTTGGAGTTACTAGATCACATATTTCTGTAAAAAGTGGGTGTGTATTTCCATTTGGGTGCTTAAGTACAGACTGAACTGATGATGATAAAACAGGAATTACCTTAACCTCTTGGAAACATGTCTTCAGGGCTTGTCCAACACTGTCTTATAGTCACTTTCTTTTTCAAGCAGGGTTTCTTTGACTGCATTTGTATCTTTTTCTTACATACTCAAGAATCCTGAACCTACTACCCAGTATCCCCATATAGTTGTGTTGGTTGAGTTGATCTGATTATTTATTTTTTTGATTACCTTATTCATTTTAGTTGTAGGAGTGAGGTGTACATGTGGGGTAGGAATTTTAGCATGTAAAAAGCTTGGGCTCAGCTTTTCTCAGTATGTTCCTGCCTTGCTAGGCATTTTCAGACTGGTCATCTCATTAAGTGTTCTAATTAATATATTGGCAATCTGAATATTATAAGTACTTGATAGTATTTTTTCTTATAAAGAATAAGAAGTTATTAAAATATTTTGGATGCCTTACAGAAAAGTGAAGTATAAGAGAATATAAACATATGTGTTTCAAAATATTGGGTTTCTGCAAAAAGAACGGTCACTGAGCATTTTACATATTTTTCTAGAGCTTGATGTTTTCTCCTGTTAATTGTTAGAAGAAACATGACAGCATTCTGTATGAATGTCAACTGAAACAAAACACTTAAGTTTATCATAAGTTTATCAAAATAGCTAAGTTTATCAATAGTTTCAGTTTTATAATTTCTGATCAGATAATAAAAATTAATTCTGACTTCTGTGGTGGAAGACCAGCTTAAGCCACCACAAATTCAAAATGTGTAAACATCTTCTGACTTCTCTATTGAACTTCTATGGCATATTTATTTGTGAAGTGCAGTACTGTTTACTTTTGTGTTGCCTCCTTACACTGGGTGCCAACATGCCTGGGCAACCTCATCTGCTCACTGGCACCCTTGGGATTGGGTGTGGGACTGGTTATGTGTTGTTGAATGAATGACAATTGATGAGTGTTGCACAGTCACTTCATTCACTGTCTATTCATTTTCTGTTTGGCCATCCAATTCATGGTGTCAACAGCCTACCAATAACATGGGCCATGTGACAAAGCAGCAGCAGCACTGTAGCTTAGTACACCATAATTGCAACATGGCCAGATATACACTTCCTGAAAATGCTGACTTTCTGACTTCATTTTTTCCTGAAGAGAGTGAATATTAGAAATATTAACTGAACATGAACCAAAACAAACAACCCCCAAAACAAACAAACAAACCCAAACACCTGCAACACAAAACAAAAAAGTGTGTAAATACAATGCAGTTCCAGGCATTACCATAAAACCTTCATCTTCAGAGTATTACAAGTTAACCAAATGTGCTTAATTTCCTTCTTTCCAGGTATTTCTTTACTGTGTAGATGATTATGGACACTCCTCAGTATGATTTCAAAAAAGCTGAGTCACTTGTATGAACCTATACGGACCACACTTGCACAACCCTTTACATACATGTACACTTATGCACAGAAGCCCTTCTTGATATGAAGCCAAGAAACACTTTTTTACTCATTCAGTATTGCCTAGCTGATGATACTCTCCAGCTAGCAGAGTACTAATTGGGATATTTGACATGAACCAGTAGAATACATTTACGCTTTTCTTTTTTTTCAGCATCCAGAGCACAGATGGCCTTAATCTGTATTTGATACCTGCCAGTAGCATATAATGATCTGTAAGAAAGAAAGAATGGACATAGTTCTCTTATTTAAGAACTTCAGGTTGCAGTATTGTCAAGTGCCTTGTATTTATATTGATGTGTTGTTTAAAAAAGTCATTAAAAATATTTCTTATACCTTTCTAACCATTATTTTTTCCATAGGAATTTGTATTGCTTCAGGGTTAGTTACTGTTAGTTACCATCAGGTATTCAAGATACTTCTACTATGTAGTTGTCAGATATTTGCAGAATTATTTTTTTGGAATTACTTCTGACTATCTTACTTTAGTCTGAACAATTTTATGCGCTTCAAAAAATGTATGAAAAATTCTGTTTGTGAACAGAATAATCTTTGTTACCATGACAGAGAAAGAAGATAATTTTGTTTGGAACATTACGTATTATGATGCCAAATTACACAATGTGGAAGTAACACTGGCACTTTAATGTTTCATTAAACAGTAAAATATATTTGTTTAAAAATATGTATGATAATTTATTCTAAAATATTGTGAAATCCTTAGAATAAATAAATCAGTAAATACTGTTTGACCCAACCCTTATCAGTAATAGGCTGCAAAATAAGATAAAAGTTATTAAAGTAATCCTTTTATTGAAAGAGAAAATTAGATAAGTTGTGCTGATTGACTCTGAGGCTCTCCCAGGGACACGTAAAGTGAAGAATAAACTGAACTTGATCTAGTCCAAAAAGCCTGAAGAAATCCTCACAGCTGGAACATCACCACTAATTACGTTTGTTTTTTGGATATACTTTGCCAACTCTTTTCATTTGTATATAAAGATGTTATACCAGTAATTCCTTAACAAAACTAAAACGCACAATATTTAAAGAGCATGTTTTTTATACATTTGATTTCACCATCAGTAAATTTCATTTACACTGAAGTACAGCACTTAAAACACTACAAGAATTACTTACACAAAATATACTGGAATAAAAAGCACAGTTTTATTATTTTGCTATTTCTTGCTGAGTCAATATAAATTTCTTCCTCTGGGTGCTCTTTTCTCCATTCCTTCAACACATAATCACAGTCCTATTATTTTTCTCAAAACTGTCCACCTTGAGTCTCCTTCTCTCCTATTTTCTCAGCTCAGCTTTCCTCAGTTCTTGATTAGTCCCTGTCTCCTAGTCAAGTCATCCCAAGTTTCCAAATCCTCATGTCCCAATTTTAACCTGCAATACATTTCTTTTTCATTTGTGCTTAATGGCTTCTAAGGCATCAGCACAGAAGAGCACTGGAACTGTGAGTAAGAGATGTCCCTAATCGTATGTTCAAAGAGTAATTCTCCTGCTGGCTCCTATTTGCTGCTATGGAGACAACTCCAACTGCAGTATGCTCAATGACACCATGCAGCAGTGAATGATGAGCTGTAGGGATTAGATTTTCTTTAAAAGGATTAAAGAAATACTTGAAATGCATTAGCTAAAACTTCCTCTTTTCCAAAAAGGAGAAGCATCAAGTTAGAATATCTTACTTTCAGCGATAAAAATCAGACAGAACAGATGGGGCAGTTCCCCCATCTAAGCCTACCTTCGAAGTGGTCGTAAAAAACTACTCTTACCATTTTATTTTTTTTTTTATCTGTAATTGTTATGAGTGGTATGCAGACATATATGTTCTCTAAGATATATTTGCACAAATATGTGTTGGCAAAAAGGTACAAAGCTATTGTGTCCAATGTATACATCAAAGAAATATTCTTTGTAGCTGTGGTCCTTTCATTGTAAGCTTTTAATCTTTTAGTCATATTTCATTAACCCAAAGTCAACACATCAAGCCAACAAACAGAACTAGATGGAGAGCAATTACAATGGCACTGTTAATCATGAGAACTCCAGCCTCTTTGAAACGGTACAGACACAACTATGCTTGCCACAGTTGCAAAGTTTTAATTTTTAGTATCCTGGAGAACTATGCTTGACATAAAAAGATGAAACTGAAATGCATTAAAAATGGGGGGTGGGGGTGGGGAGTGGGGGAAGAAAAGTGTTTTAAGTTTTCTGGCATATTCCTTTTACAGCTTGTAACAATCTTCACTATCATCTCAGATTGTTCCTACTTATGTGCAGGGTGAATCTTGAAGGCCGGAAACTATAGAGCAGACAAATGATATGGGAATTCAGCAAGAAGCTTCCTTCCTTCTTTCCTTCTTTCTTTCCTTCTTTCCTTCTTTCCTTCTTTCCTTCTTTCCCTTTCCCTTTCCCTTTCCCTATCTTCTCTTTCTCATCTTTCTCACTCTTTTTTTTCCTCTTTTTCTTTTTCTTTCTTTCTTTCTTTCTTTCTTTCTTTCTTTCTTTCTTTCTTTCTTTCTTTCTTTCTTTCTTTCTTTCTTTCTTTCTTTCTTTCTCTTTCTTTCTTTCTTTCTTTCTTTCTTTCTTTCTTTCTTTCTTTCTTTCTTTCTTTCTTTCTTTCTTTCTTTCTTTCTTTCTTTCTTTCTTTCTTTCTTTCTTTCTTTCTTTCTTTCTTTCTTTCTCTTTCTTTCTGTCTTTCTGTCTTTCTGTCTTTCCTTGCTTTCTCACTCTTGCTTGCTTGCTTGCTCTGTCATCAGTAAATGTGGGACCCCTCTTCTTCCACTGTAATATTAATCAACAGTTAGAGAATAATTTAAATAAAAGAGCTTCTCAAACCTAAAAGCTCTAACTCTGAGGAAGGTGAAGTACAGACTTATAGAAAAAACTTTTTATTGAGGGATATTCGACAATGTAAACCAAAATCATAATTTGCAAAATGGAATAGATTGTTTCTACAAAAAATATATTTACCAGATTTATGACAGTAAAAAGAGAAAATAGGATCCTCTTTCATCATTCAAATGCTAAGAATGGGCCTGTTTTAGAAACAAACATATATGAATTATTTTACAGAGAAAAACAAAACAAAACAAACAAACAAACAAACAACAACAACAAAAACAAACACATAAAGATGCATTACAAAGAGCCATTAAATGATTACAGAAAGGCAGTAATCTGTGAAGTGTATTTTGAGCCAGTCATTATCTCTTGCTTTCAAATCCTGGCAATATAAACATTCTCCAGTCTGATTGGTGACCAGTCTCAACTTATCCTACTTGCGTTTAGGAACATAGACAACAGAATGGCTACATCCATTCATCCGTTATTGTTTAAATAGCTGTCACAGCTTCCAGGATGTCTGTTTCCATATATCTAGTGAAAGAACAAAATAGAATGCCAACAAACCAAATACAGTGAAAAATCCTAGACGTATTTGGCCCAAACCAGCTGCTGTTCAGATAAGATCTGGTTTGAAAAAAACTAGGTGAATTTTTGAAAATGCGGAACAATGGGTTTAGTGGATGTAGCACTTGAAAATAGTTTAAAGATATGTGTTGTTTTCAGACTTGCCTATTATGGTGATTTAGTTCTTACATCAAGGCACAGATTCATCTCTGTTCAGATACTATAGAGGTTTCAGTAACAGCTTGTCTTATTTTTATTTGCATTTATTTATTTATTTATTTTAAATTTATAACATCTCAGTTCTCAGCACAAGCAAAGGCAGGCCTGGACACTTCTTTGTTCTAATAATGTTGTGCTCCCAGCTCTGACAATGGAGTAGCAGATTGACCCCCGTTCCCCTCTTTCCCTGACTTGTCTTCATATGCTTTCTTTGATTTGTTCAGACTAAAAGTGCCAGATCTCTGTCTCCCAGCAAGGTCTTATCATTTCTGCATTGTTGTTCCATCAGTAGGTTAATGACAATTAGTATTTCCTCTTTAACAGTTTAAAAGTTTCTAGGTTAATGATTATTTGGAAACAAAGATATACCACTGTATTGAGAAAAGGTAACTTCTTCAGTAATGGAAGATTTTTAAATGCTTTAATGTCAAGTGCTCATTTTATTTTTCTACTGAGATATGTCGTTATGTTTTAATTGCCTGTGTTTACTATGTCGTTTTTCTCAAAAATGCATTTTTTCAAGATTTCCTCAATCATTTTTTTTATCTCACATCCACAAATATTCATACTTCCTGTGTATAATAATGTACATTTGCTCTGTTTCAAACATTCAAATGCTCAACCAAACAAACATTCAAAGTTTATTTCACATGGGACATCAAGAAAACAAAGCCACATTAGTCTGACTTTTTTTCTTCTAAGTTTCATTAAAATAAGTTCATAGTAAGTTCAGCTCTCTAGTCTTACCCTTCAGTGTAAATTTGTTTCTGTTATTTATTATAACATAGGAGTTTGGATGTTATTTTGAGCTCATACCATTCTGCATAACTTTAACTTCTTTGAGTTATTTTGCCTATTGGAAAATAGCAAAATAAAAAATTGTGCCAGACATTGCTAAGAAAACCTCTACAAACATGCCTTGAGTATGCGCAACGTACAGTAAACAACATATATTTATATTTAAAGTATGCAATAGAAAATATAATCCCTTGCCTAAATTCTCTGATAATGCCTGTGTTAGCAGCTTTCTGTATCTCAACAATTGCATGGAACAGCACAGTTTTTAAGCATATTAAAATCTATGGATTTTTTAAGTGGATGAATTTTATCTAGTATGTTTTAAAATATTTTGACAGTTTGAGACCTAAAATATTAGCAAGATTTTAAGTTTTTTCAGAAGGGATGAGAGATTTTTGGCCCATTTCTGTGACAAACGTATGGCATACTTTTGCATTTTTATGAATCAATTCAACGATGCATAGTATTCTTTCTATACCATGCAAATCCAATACCTTAATTGGGATAAATTTAAATATTTTTTATTTAAATTAAATTATTAAATTTATTTTTTTAATTATATTTTTTAAAATTATTATTTTTTATTTATATTAAAATTTCAAATATATTTTAAATAAATTTATTTATTTTTAACATTGCATAGGAAACATTTGGGAAAGCCATATTTGCAGCAAACAAAAATAGTACTGTGCAGTGTTTATCGACACCTGGGAATACCTGACTTATTTATCCATTTTTTCTAATATGGTGAATATGTCTATAATATTTTAAAAGTTGTGAAGAAAAGAAACAATTCATTTTTGGGGCCAAATTTCAGTATGTTGTTTTAAAATGACTACAGAGATATCCATGTTGTTATGAGGATGGATTTATAGAGTACATTTTTCAGATCCTTTCCATAGAGCATGTCAGCTGATGCTCCTCATAAAGTCAGCAGGCACTTCTAGAGGAAGATTTGCCTTTTGATGCATCCACATGATGACTATAATAGATCAGATGGATTAGTGCCTTAAAATGCTGTATGTTTCTTTCCACTAACTACAGAAAGAGCTAAGTGGGACAAGCCCAGAAGCCTGTTTTAGCATTTCTGTGCAGGGATATTATGGGTGAGGCTTTTACTCTAGCACCATTCAGTGCTGGCCAGCACAACTGAGTTGGCAAAGAGATGGGACAAGAAGACTGCACCTAAAAATGGTTGCCAGAGATTGCTTCTGTGTGGAGTGTTGCTGGAAATGGACTGTTGGAATGAACTGGGGCTTGGAGTTACAGGTTTTTTTTGTCTATCCAGGATTGCTGAAACTTAAACTTTAACCCTCTCTTGCAATGGATTTAAATTTTCCTGTCCTTAGACTATTTTCACTTTAGAAAATACAACACCTCATTTGAAGAGAGAGTTATTTTTAGGAAAATAATATCAAGATTTTCATATAGTGCAAGTCTGGCAAACTCTTCTGTAGTCAAACAGGTGTGCAGAGTTCTGTAATAACGTAAAGAATACATTCTAATGCCCTTGAATTGTATTGAGATACATGAATATGTGTCAGTTAATGACTGTGCCCTTGGTAAGAAAAGTATGTAGAGATATATGTATCTAAATATATGTATAGATAGTTTTCCTTTTGAAGAATTCAGATTAACATCTAGTACAAAGACGTTGACCTAAATTTCTATACCATATCATATTAACAGTAGTCTAAAAATATTTCAAATATTAAAAAAAAAGGAAGAAAAAAAAAGTGTATTGAAGCCTCTATCTTTTTTTTTTTTTTTTTTTTTTTTTTTTTTTTTTTTTAATTTCTGCACTTTATAATCCATTCACAGATTATCTGTGACATGTTAATCTTAGTGGTCTTCAAGCTGGGGGAGTTTTTCCTGTTGTGATGTGACAGCTGATCAAATCTGATTGTTATGATCTCACTAAGGAATTGAACACTAATTGTTAGAAAATATTTGTGTTAAAAAAAAAAAAAAGGCAGTAATTGTAACCATGCTGTTAATATCATTTATTGTTCAGAGTATGTTTTCATTGTGGGAATCAGGTATACTTTCTTGATTAATAATGCATTGAAGATCTGTAGATTTTCTGTGTTGCAGAATCTTCTGAGATGTAAATGAAAACATTAAGAATGGGAAGGGTTAATTGTGTGGGAAGCCTTGTATTCAAATACTTCTCCTATACACAATATATGTCATGCTAGAAAATATTCTATTGTTACTCCAAATAGAACAAGAACTAAAATGAGATAATTGGGAAGGTGCCCATAAAGTCAGTCTGAATATATTATCACAAGTATATGTGAGATAATATTTGTTTTAAAAAGATTCTATGGCACTGTAAACTCAGTCTCATTAGAGACTGCATTTAAAAGGCTTATAAAGTTACTCATTAATGTTATCTTGTTGTATCTCCACAGCTTTTTCATTAAAGAAAATTCAGCAGAAAGCATTTTCTCCTGATAGCAGGAACCAATTTGCAATAAATGTTCTGGAAACCACTAGGGAAGCCATTACTGAGGTCTAATAAAAACAGACAAGCGTAACTTGTTCTATATTTTTGTTTCAATCACATACAGATGAGACCCCACTCTCCACACCAACCGCAAGAGACAGCCTTGACAAACTTTCTCTAACTGGGCATGGGCAACCACTACCTCCAGGTTTTCCATCTCCATTTCTATTCCCAGATGGATTGTCATCCATAGAGACCCTTCTGACTAACATCCAGGTAGGCCTTTCTGTACAGCAGCTTAAAGGGATGGAGAGGAGCCAGTTGTTCAGTTTTGTCTAAATTAATACAACCATTCTTGCCTAATCAGTTTATAAGATTATTTGGATCAACTAATTTACTGAAACTTTCTAGTAATTTAAGATTTAAAGGAATCACAACAAAAAATGAATTTAGAAGCTGTCAGATACAGTACATAAAAATAGATTGTGTATTAAACCACAGCAGAGCATTCAGTGAAAATGACATTGGTGCATTTAACAACATTTACCTTAAATGCTCTTTTTATTACAGGCTAATGAAATGTATCTTACTGTTTAAGTTTATCTCATTAACTAAGCAGAGAAACTTTTCTTTAATAAATAGTTATTTTAAATTGCTGGAGTGCCAAGGTGGAAATGATATTTAAAGCTATTTGAAATGTGTCTCCCATAGAAATATTCACAAAAACAAAACAAAACAAAACAAAAAAAAACACAGACACACACAAAAAGAACACCACTTCTTTTATAAATAAGCTCATTTAACTTAAAGTACTGTCTTCAAAGAATAGACTTCAAAGGGTATTATCAAATTTTCTGCAGATTTCCTGTGGGTAGTCAGCATGTCTATTGAGTGTACAGTACAGTCTGATTCAAATATTGTTCAAGGTGTACACTTGCGTGTAGCATGAAGCCAAGATGTTAGTGTTTTATATTAGAATGAAGATCTTTTTTGTCCACAAATTCAATGAACATATGTTTTCCAGATGGAATTTTTGCAACAATATAGTTGTATGTTGCATGCAGAAGCAAAATGATAGTGCAGGAAATAATGCAGCCATATTGTATTCATTATAGATGAGCCTTGTTTGTGCAGCTTATAACTTATAAAGTAATTTTTACAATACTTTTTTTTTTCTGCTCATTTGTGTAAATGCATCAGATCAATTCTGTTATACTCAGCAAACACTACACAAAGTAGGGCCAAATCCTGTTCATTTTACTCTCTTAAGTAATCTTCAAGTTTATGACACTTCAGACTTGTTTTATGAAACAATTGTATGATATTTTCATTAGTGATATTTTGAGATCCGATCATAAAACAAACAAACAAACAAACAAACAAACAAAAGCAAAAAAAAACCAACCACGCCATTTAAGAATTTATAGAAATTTCTATCAATTGAGTATTGCTGTATTTGCCTAAACTGGTAGTTTAGGCATTTGTGATTATGCTTTTAGGATATTAAAATTCTAAAACAAGGTAATTCTACAAAATATAGTATTCTTCTCATTCTCAGGTCTGTTGTAATCTGTAAAGAACTTTTTTTTTTTTTTTTTTTTTTTTTTTTTTTTTTTTTTTTTCCCAGAGGAAGAAAGACAGTAAAGTATGTAATGTTTTGGCTATGCATGCATGTACAGGAAAGTTCCTAGTAATTTTTTTGACAAATGTGTGCACTCAATGTCTCTAGACAGCAACCTAATGAACAGAGCATTCAGCATCAACAGGTTAGCTAATCTTGTGATTGAATATGAAAGTACTGCAGTACTTCAGGATAAATGACTAGGATTAATTTGCCAAGAATGCATTCAGTTTTGACTTACAGAAAATGTTAATGTGAAATTCAGGAATTGCTTTTTTTTTTTTTTTCCTTTTTCTTAAACTAATCTTATATGTTGAAGAGATTAAAGGAAAGATCATGACATTATTTTTTTATTTTTATTTTTATTATTTTTTTTTATTTATTTTTATTTTTATTTTTCTACTTCTGCTCCTTACTTTGAGTTTCCACATCATGACAAATCACCAGTCAGGGTAAACAGGTGGGTTTTAAAGCCCTATGGATTTTTTCACTTTGTTCCCATGTCTCACTACATCATTCCCACAGAGCTCTGGGAATTCTTTCACATAATATCAAGACATAATTTTTAATTTTTTTTTCCCCATACATTTCATCTCCATCAGGACTACTTAAAAACAAAACAACGTTTTTCTGTCTCTCTATATAGACAGACATTATAAATATAATTATATTTATATATATAATTATTTTCCTAACTGTGTAGAAATAGTTAAGTATTCTCTTTAAACAGTAGAGTCTGTTACAATAACCTGTACACAACAGTGACAGTTTCTTTAATTGGTGACCTAGAAATGGTTTCCATTTTCAGTGTTTCTTCTAATGAGAGGAGGCTACCTCAGACAAACAGGTGAACTATGCTCTTTGATACTGACACTTTCAGAAGTGAATTTTACATATTTGACTACAAGTTCAAACTCCTTTACAGGATTTTTGGAACAGGACAATTTTGTACTATGGCCAGTGCTTGTAACATAATTTGTGACTTTATTAGGAAACACATAAGTACCACCTGAAATTTATGATGCCTCTAGTACATGAGTCAATTCCTCTTTATTTTCCTTTGGCCCAGGTTAATTTTGCATCCTTTTCAGTGCAGAGGTGTGGATTCAAAGAAGACATGGAGTAGTAAGCTCACTCACCATTCTCTTGTTCCAGCTCTACTAACATTAATGACAGAAGTTATCAACAGTGCACCATATCTGACTTTCTAGAAAAGATCATCTGGCCTACAGTTTGTTCCCTACCTCTGCTGTTGAGGTGCTTTTGAGTACAGATAAGATAACAGCAAATCTAGCTAGGCTAAAAACTAGCAAGGACTAGTTTTTATTTTTAGTTTTTTAGTTTTTTAGTTTTTTAGTTTTTTAGTTTTTTAGTTTTTTAGTTTTTTAGTTTTTTAGTTTTTTAGTTTTTTAGTTTTGCTAAACACCATTCCCTTTTTCCTAAGATCCCACATAACCAAAATACAGACGTGTCTTTTCATAGGATGGGTATATGTCTGCCTGTGAAATGCACATCTTCATTAGGTGACCTGCCAAATGCAGTGATGGAACATGCCTATATTTTAGGATTATGAAGATCACATGAATACATAGACAAGCAACCCTTGTCTACACTAATCTGTATGGATGTAATGGTGGATACCTGTGTTGTAATACACTCTGTTTATTCAGTTGTGTGAGAGGAAGGATCTGTGTCACAGAGAACATGGGTGTCTCCAGAAGCTGTAATGTTTGTCCTGGTTTAAAATATGGAAAACAGAAAATGTAGTATTAAACTTTGTCAGGGTTAGGGGGATCCTAAATCTGACCATGGGGTTGGTGCTTTTGGGTATGTAAGTAGACAATTTGTGAACACTTTTGATATTTGAAAAAAAAAAAAAAAAGTGCCAAAAAAGTCTTGAAGGTATTGAAGAACTTAGATGACAGCTGTCACTTGAGCTTGGTGTCTTAGTCCTCTTACTTCCATTGTAGAAGTCTGAGTCAGTCTTTAAAATTGTCCACTAAATTCTAAGCAAGTCTGTGTTTTCCATCCATATTAAAGGTAAATGAAAAATGCCTCATCAGTAATCCATAATTCTAGGCTAGTATTAGATAAGTCTGTTTGCTATAGCTGTCATCAGATGCTTTTTAATATCATAAACATTTCTTTTTTTATTTCTCCATAAATACCTGTTGTGGTTTAACCCAGCAAGCAGCTAAGCACCACACAGCCATTTGCTTACTCTGCAACCCGCAGTGGGATGGGGAGAAGACTGAAAAGAAAAGTGAAAGAACTTATGGATTGAGATAAGGACGGTTTAATAAGAAAAGAAAAGAAAAAAAAAAGAACCCTAAAAATGAAAACAATAACAACAACAAATGTTAAAACAAACAACAAAACAAACAAGCAATGCACAACACAATTGCTCACCACCAGCCAGCTGATGCCCACCTTGAGTAATGGTGTTCCTCTCTCCCTCTGCCTCCCCCATCGAACTCCCCCCAGTTTTATTGTTAAGCATCACATCATATGATATGGGATATCTTTAGGCCAGTTTGGGTCAGCTGTCTTAGATGTGTCCCTTCACAGCTTCTTGCACATCCCCAGCTTCCTCTCTGACAGGGCAGTGTGAGAAGCTGAAAAGTACTTGGCTCTCCATAAACACTGCTTAACAACAACTCAGTGTGTTATCAACATTATTCTCATCCTAAATCCAAAGCAGAACAACATACCAGCTACTAGAAAGAAAATTAACTCTATCCCGGCAAAAATCAGGACTTAGTAAATACTTATTAAAAAACAAAACAAAACAAAACAAACAAACAAACAAAAACCACAACTCTAATATTTAATTAACTATACATTTGAAGAGGAGATAATCACAATATACAGAATCCAGAACAATGAAGACATAAGTCTTACTGGGATTGCTGAGATATAAATAATTAACTGTAACAAAGTATCAAATAGACACAAAATAAATTAGGTAGGGGCAATATTTTCCTATTGAGAGAGTTCTGATTAAGTGATATCTTTTCCTTCACAATGTATATTTGTTGATTTCTTCCAGATTAAATTCTGGAAGTCTATGTGCAGCTGCAGAGTGGATGAAGGGTGATGGAAGGTGGGTCACAGCAAAATGCTATGTGGGTACTAGTGAGAAGGCTAAAGATGTTTTCATACTTCTCACCATTTTAAGTCATGGCCCAGTTATGCCAAAGTCTGTTACAGCCACAGCCTTTCATAATACTGCAATATTCCTGGGTAATAGTGATATTAATTTAGGCTTTTAGAATCTGAATATTCAGTCTTAACCCAGAGAAAAATTTCTATTAATATCTAATAGATGAATTAGTTTCACCAATAGCTACATTTCTCTGTCAAGACTGTATCGTGTTGACAAAATTTGCTGCTATTTTTTTTAAAAGAAATATGTAAAATAAGTTGCAACTATCCCATTTATATTAATAAAATAAATACATGATTATCAACTAAATTCCCTTATGAAAACAAAGCAAACAACTAGCTTTATTGCTGTGACTCTCCTGCACTGTTTCCATCTACAACTAAATACACAAGGGAAAAGTATTACAAACACTGGATAAAGTAAAAATTACTGCTTTAATTCAAGTTTTTTTTTTTTTTTTTTTTTTTTTTTTTTTTTTTGTCTTCTGCTAAAAGGCAATAGAAATTTATTCCTCACAGAAAATGTTAATGAAAAATATCATTTATATTTGTACAATATGCCTTTACCTGTGATGGAGATACTCAATCTGAGATACTACAAAAATGTCTTCCTAAAGTTGTCTGTAGAGATAGTCAAACTGTGTTATCTTAGCTTATGTTGCTAAGTTGGCACTCAGTTATAAATTGCAGAATTTTACCTGTGGAAGAAAGTTAATACAATATATAATAAACCTTTTTTTTTTTTTTTTTTTTTTTAATTCCCAACAATAATGAGGGCACACAAATTATATGCAATCTCCTACCTAAAAGAGAAGTAGTGTTATTTGCAAGTGTTTTCAGCAGGAATAGCTAATATATTACAATTTCTGGAAGCTGGGAGATTTGATGGGAAATGTGAAATGCTTCTCTACATTCATGCCTTATTCTTTTAGTTTTCTTTTTTCACTCACTATGGGAAATTGCTGGAAACAAAAATATTCTAGGCAGACCACTGTATTAACTAGTAAGGCCATTTTTAAGTCATATATAGCTATGTAGCTAACTGAAGTTTATTACCTGTAACACACAGTAGGTGAAGCTAGAATGAGAAAAATTTCTATACAACTTTTTTTTTCCCTACCCTTTGAAAATATACCATTTATTATTATTATTATTATTATTATTATTATTATTATTATTATTATTATTATAGTTGTTGTTTAATAGTGATTGATAATACCAGCTTTAAGGCTGAGATATCTTTAACATTTAATTTCGAAGGGATCAGTAGAATGTCCTAACACGATGCTGCTTTCAGAAGTATTAGAGATATGTATTAGTTAGTGAATGGGAAGAAATAGCAACCGTACATCAGCATAACTTTTTATTTAGAACACTTCTGGAGAATTTATCAGTGAAAAATATCAGAACAAGTAAATGGAGTAAACAAACCAAAACCAGATTTAACTATAATTTTCCAGGGAAAAAATGTCGACGTTTTACATTACACTGAAATAATACATATATATATATATATATATATATATATATATATATATATATATATTAACAGTGACAGAGAAAGGAAGAATAGCATCCCATGTTTAAAGCCTGGCTCCAGATGCTGTATTAAAAACAAATCTGGAACCTGAGCATGTTCACTACAATCATCATTATCCAGCCTCTGTAACATCTGACCTTCCCTAAAGGGAAATATTTTCCTTTTGTTAATGCCCTGTGTTGCACTGCATTTCCCATTGTCATTGGCAGCATATTGATTTAATATCAGGTTAGAGGATTAGCCATAGCAAATACAAGTTGGACATACTGCATTTTGTATAATCTTTTACAGATGATCCACTGGGAGAATTAATAGAATTTCATGCAACTCTGAAATTGCTATTCCTGTTCCAAGGGGCACTGATGATTTTTAGATGCTCTACTTTTTAGTTGCTTTTCTCAGCCCCTTCTGCATTAAATAAAGGGAGATATTGAATGTTTCCAGTATTTTTGCATTAGAGATGTCATTGGCAACAGCAGTACTTTTGCATATGTATCAGTTTGGCTCTCATGCAGACTTTTTTTTTTCACATTGGACGCCTACTGATGTGCACTGATTTAACTTCTAAAAATGAAACTTAATTTTGTGTAGCTTATAAGTAGTCCCTAGTGTGTCTTGGCTTCAAAAAGCTAATATTTTTCAGACATAATCAGCAGCAATAGGTAATGTATTACCATTAGCTATGTTAGCAGCAAGTTTTTTTTTTTTTTTTTTTTAAAAAAAAAGGTTGGAGGAGGAAGTATGGTGTAGAAAACGTAATACGCTTTTAGCCGCTTCACACTTTGCAGCAATTCTTAATACAAAGTTACACACATCAGTGCTACACTAGCATTATATTCCATGTTTATTCATAATGATTGTTTCATATTTAAAGAACACCAAAATATTGTGTTTTGTCAGGCAAAGACAATAATAATTTACTAGTAATTTATTTTAAACTGATACTGATAATACAACCAATCAACGCATTAAGTGGTGCCAACATTGGCAGCTTGCTAAATAATCTCTAGGCTTTGCACTGAGAGTACATCTTTCAAAGATAAGTCAACAAGAGCAATCAGAGCAGAAAATTAGAATTTGGTATCTTAGAATTAAAATACAGCTAAACTAAAGTTTTAATTGGGGTGATCTAAAAGGGCACTTGATGTAATGATCTCTTTCATTTGTTACTAATTGTTCGTTCCTGATGAAGAAGAAACATGTACAAGAATGTAGTTGAATTGAGTAAAGATGGCAGTTATTTTAGCAGGTCAATTTTATTGTTAAATATGATGAATTGCAAGAATTTTGGAGGAGGGTGTTCGTAGCTTTAAAATTATTTGACAGTATACTTTTTATCAACAAATACCCTTCATATAATTTTATAATTTCACTTGATCTAGTTTATTAGTGATTTGGGTGAATCACATGTTCTATCTAGTAAGTGATGAGTTGGAGATTAAAATATTCTAGAGTTCAAGCACAAATCAGAAACAAACATTAATAAATAGCTCCTTCCTGAATTTCACGGTATTTCAGAAACATCCATTATTAACCAACCATCCACAGTTTATGATGGTTGTAAGCCTAGGTGAATGGGGTAGGGGAAGTTGATTTCAAATGAACAGTAACATTCAAAAAATAGATTGCAAAGTTTTTATAAATGTTTTAAAGTATATTTTGCTTTGTATATGTGTACAGAACTTTGTATATAGCTTTAGGAAATTTTATTTAGTAGTCACCGAGGTTAAGCATTCACCACAAAATATCTTTGTGTTTTGGATATTTTATAATAGCTTTTTGTTCTTTTAAAGAAAACTGCTAAAACTCAAAATATATTTGTAAGCACATCTGTTGAGATCCTGTCAGATATTTTCAAATGTGGTTCTATACGTCTATAGTGTATATTGTTTAAGTGACTATATTGACCTTGCACTTGGAAGGTGTTTAGTTCTCTCTGCTTCTATGGACTTTATAGATTGAACTGTAATAGAGCTGCAAAGAATTAAGCTCTGAGAATTAAACACTTGAGGCAAAAATTTACTTAAGAATGAAGATGAAGAGTACTGAAAATAATAGGCCCTGAAAACAGAATTAAAAGAGGTGTTTGAAGGATACAGATTTCAAAGTAGTCATTAAAATTAGGAAGACTAGCAGGAGAAATGTGCAGACTAACACATGAAGAATGCTTTTTTTCTTTTTTTTTTTTTTCCATTTTTAAGTATCATATTTCTCACTTGTTCTTTGGGGGATATTTCAAAGAATTTTAGTGAAAAAACTTGAAACCCAGAATCTAATTTAGGAAGTGTGCCTGAGTGGTGAGGGAACTTATTTGTGAGCTGTAAGCATGTCTGTAGTACCTGGTTCTGAGAGCAGGTCTTGCGAACATCTTCTCTGTTAGCTGAATGCTTCCCTAACATACCTGCTAGAGACCTCTCAGTCTCTTTTATTGGCATTATTTTGCTTTATATTAAATTGGGTCTATGGAGGTAAGCTGTGAGGAGACTTGCCTAAGATATACTATAGGTAGGTTCATATCCGTACAGGATCATATATGCATAGCCATGCTTAATTATCTACTATATTATGATATCTTCAGGAGAAGAGATTGAGATGTACACCCAAGAGCCTGACAGCCAAACTTCTGGAATATTGAATTATTTTCTGTCCATATTTATTTATTTCTATCCATCCTATTTCCTCTCCTCTTTTTCATAGCTTATCTCAGTGACCTAACTAACTAGTTATTAGCTATGCTAGGTTCTGTCTGTTTCCTGTGAAAAGATTTGTGGAATTGTGGAGTTGAATTCTCAAGAAAAAAATAGTATAGGCTGAATCATTATTTCCTGATACAATAAAACAAAAAAGGTAGATTTTTTTCTGACCATCCCAGGTCAAGAAAGTAAGAGACAATTATGTTTTGTCCTCTGCTGTGAGATAATAATTGTACAAGATGGACTTTTTAATATACAAATGGACTTTTTAAGACAAAGAGATCTTCCTGCTTTGTGAATGTCCTCAGCTTAGTATCCCAATAACATAATCTTCCTTGGAAATAATATGACATATAATAATAACTAACAACTAACAACAATAAGGAGCTTGAGCAGTACTAGAGACTGAATTTATCATTCTGTGGGTGACTGCCAATTCTTTTTTCTATGGAACAAATTTTTGTTTTGGTTACAGGCAAGTTGCTGATATAGTTTGTTTTGTTTTGTTTTGTTTTGTTTCTAAATCTCTTATGAAGAATAAACCTACTACTATAAATTTTTCACATTAGTTATATGCATAGTTGAAGACCAGTTTATGTCATCTGTGAAAGCTTGACTCCCTACTTTTTACAGATTTTTTGTCCACCTCTTAAAATTAACTGGATTAAAAATTTGCTGTTGATAATTGGGAGGCTTTGACCCAGTAACAGGATTGTTTCATTTGTAAAATCTCACATGACTAATCAAAGATAAATAACAGAAGTTGTTTATTATGTCAGCTGTTCTAACATTCTTTAAACATTAAAATATCCAACTTTATCTTTGAACAGGGTCTACTAAAGGTTGCTATAGACAATGCCAGAGCTCAAGAGAAACAGGTCCAACTGGAAAAGACAGAGCTGAAGATGGAGCTCTTCAGGGAACGAGAAATGAGGGAAACACTTGAAAAACAGTTGGCTGTGGAGCAGAAGAACAGAGGTATCTTCATTAAACAAACATAAATACCTGAAATATATTTTCTCTGGAAACCTATTTTTCCATCAAGCACCGTGTTTGATCAAAACTTTTCTCCTACACTTATGTTATGTTTCTGCTGACTGCTATACAGGAAATTTTGCACCCTGCTGAATCCTGATTCTGCATAGGATCTTTATGAGATTTATAACAAACGTGCCTTTTTCTTGTGTATGTGTGATATATATTTTTGTTTGTTTGTTTGTTTGTGTTTGCTTGTTGTTTGTTTGTTTATTTGTTTTGACTTGTTCCAACGTATCAGAAATGTACAGCACAATTATAAATGCAGAAGTTGTGGACTTTGTCAGGTTGTGATCATTATGAAAAGGAATATCTACTTAATACAAACACAACTATTATCAAATCAAAAGCTGCAAGGTGTTATGAATTCATTTTTTTTCTTATGTGATAGAGTCATGCATTGCATATTTAGGTAAATTGTATGTCATAAATATAAAGGTAATAGTAATATGTAAGCCTTGTATAATGCAGCAGTTCAAACATGTTTATAGAAGGAACAGCTAAGGTTCTTCTTGAAAAAAAAACTCACTGTAAATATATATATTTGTTAATTAATTCTTTATAATTTCATTACATTATTAGAATGATATAAAGTATATACGTTATATATAGTATACAGTAGATCGTATGTATATATGAATCGTATGTATATATATGAAAAGTGTACTTATATAAATGTATAATATACATTTATATAAGTACACTTTTCTAAAACATTGGTAGTAAAGTTAAGGTAGTTTATAGTGATTTACATATTTATTTGCATTATGAGCATGTTCCCATCTTCCTTTACGGTTCTTCTTTTTTATTTATTGCTCTTTAGTATTGTCTGATTACTTCCCAAGGAGCAGTTAACCTCTGGGGCTAGCTTCCTGTTTAACACAGAACATGACAAGTCAGATAAATATTTTTTCAGGGATAGAGTTATAGTTTATTTTTCTGTGAACTGTTGAGTTAAGGAACCCCAAGAACTGTTGGATTCATGACCAATATCATTATACCTTTAATTAACATTCTACCTGTAAGTCAGCAATGTAATTCTATATCATGTCTTGACCAATTAAAGAGTAGGACTGCTGCATCATTAATTTCCCTTTTAAACTTATAATAATACATTTTTAAAGACAACTACTGTTAACAATTATCACAACTATGCAATGAATCATCCCTTTGTCCACAACTGGCCTATTTTAGTCAGTATACTTGCATTACTTACACCTTTAAATAAGTTTTCTAAAATGGCCCAGTTATTCTTCACATCCATATCTACTTCTGTGTTTCACAACCCCTCAGTCATATATCCCTTTTTTAGAGGACCCCTCTGACCTTACTTGCATTTTTCCATATAGAAATTAAGCACCTCATTTAAGCTAATATTATAAATTTCTTTTATTTCAATAAAGAAAGAGATTCCTACATTCTGCTCTCGGACAAGTAGGTGGTGTCAATTACACTGTGAAACTTCTTTCTCTTCCTGTTTAAACCAAAAACATTTGACTAGGTTGAATTAGACACATGCTTTCACTGGTTAAAATTAGGTAAAAGCAATTTTGCTCAAAGTTCTATGTCAAGAAAGAGCATGTGATAGTCCTTTATTTTACTTAGGATAGTGAAATGAAATACTTTATAATGTTATTCTCAGCACTATGCACTATCTGCTTCTTTTATATGTATCCTTTTAATGATGACATTGCACTGGTAAAAGAGTCTGACCAAAGAGGAATGGTTTGAGCACTTAATAATGGTATATAGTAAAGAGAATTTAATTAGGATGACTATCTTTAATAGTGGATACTTCTGTATAAAACAAAGAAAAATAGTAGATTATTCTTTAAAATGAGCAGAGCCAAATAGGAGAGAAACAAATAAGGCCAGATTGTAATTACTTCGAGAATTTATTCTTCAATTAAAGATAGAAAAATGCTTAGGAGGCTTTACCTGACATTAGTTTTCCAAATAGCAAATGTCATGTCTCAAAGAAAGTTTCACATCTTAATGGAAGCATGAGTAAAATGAGAGAACTGTACCATAGCTCTAGTAAGTTAAGAGTTACCCTACAAAAAACCCGAATACGCTTAAAAAACTACAGCATAGAATCATGCACTCTGTCACACACAGGTCGAAGTCCATTAGATAAATGGGATCTTCAGCACAAGAGCACAAGGCAACCTGTATCAATGTCTGTCTTTTGCTTGTCATGTTAACACAAGTCAAATATTACTTTTTTTTTTTTTATAGAGAGGGGGGATGGGACACTAATTTCACTGCCACTACTATATGTTCTACAGTGCTGCTTATTTACTGTACTGTTTCCTTCCTTTGTAAATATTCCAATTAGTGAGGCTGTAGGATGTCTCATCAACCAGTGAAAGTAGGATAATATCTCTTCTGTGAGCAGCTACACAGTAAGGGCTTGCTAATTCTGGCTCTGACTGCTGTATTCACATCTACAATGTGTCAGCCATGATGACATTTTAATTCAGAAAGCAACATATGTCTCCTTCTCATTTATTGCAATCACTTTCAAAGTACTTATAGTGAAAACATTAAAACTGCAATGTTTCAAAATGTATTTAGCTTAGCCTTTATATACTAGATGTTTTTTGACAGTGTAAGACAATATGCCTGTAAAGTAGTTGGTACTATATAAAATATATATAAATATACAATAATATACAAAATATACAAAAAGCCAAAATTCCGAAGTCTTGGATGTAACTATTTTCACTACAGGATATGTATTTATATACATTTTGTGTCTGAACAGTTCTGTATAGCAACAAAAAATATCCAAGAGTACCCAAGAAGCAGTTATTCTTAGCATATAAATTACATAGCAATAATTCCCTTTAAATAAATCATTATTATCACCAGCACAGACTACTGGAAATGGGGTGCATAAACTGGTGGAAGCAGATTTTTATCCTTTCCAGCATTCTTCCCTAAACATGTTCAAGAGATTACTTTGGAGCAGGATACAGGGCTAGATTATTTATTTATTTATTTATTTTAGTCAAATCTAGTATCACCTAATATCTGGTTTTGGTGATGATAATTTTTCTGTAGTTAATGTATAAATAACTGGTTCTCTAGCAAAGGTTGCCCAGGAAGTTGTTATGGAAAATAAGCTTCTTATATGCATGTCTCTGAAAACCCTAAACATGCTATGTAAGAAAGGTTTAGGTTTCGTGGATGTGCTCTACGGCTTTTTGTGATTTCTTAAGAGATTCAGTTTGGCTTTTACTGAGTAGGAAAAAAAAAAAAAGAAAAAAAAAAAAAGAAAAAAAAGTTCATATTACCCTTTCCATTGGGGAAATAACCTGTGATATATTCCTTCAATTAGGGAGGAGTTAGTTACTTCAATACAAGTTGTATTTTTGTGGTTGTAAGGTTGCAGTTTGTGCAGTTTGGAAAGAACTCATTGGTAACATAGAAAAAAAATCATAATGGAGCTTCTTTTAAACAACCCCTGTATGATTCATTTATATACTGATCTTGTAACCCTTTTTCTTGTAGAATATGAACAAAAGATAGAGGGAAAACATTTTCTAAATTAGTGCCTTCTAGACTGAATTTTAGAAGACTCCTTACTTTCTGAGTATTTTCCCTTACAATTGACATACAAACTAATATTTACGTGGCTGGGGGATCTGTTCAGGTATTCCAACAAGAGTTTGTTATAAGTTCTTCAAGATCAATGAGACCAGAACTGTCAGAGAAGAAAAAAAAAAGTGAAGTTTTTTTTTTTTGTTTGTTTGTTTTTTAAAGAATAAAAGAAAGGACAAATATGGATAAGAGATAAATACGAGGAAGAGACCAGGCACCAAGAGGCTGGATGGCTTGAAGCAAGCAGCAGCTTGGAGGACAATTTGAAAAATGAGGGCTTTTCTCTATGGAGTGAAGAGTACAGCAGAGCAAGGGCTGAGGTTCTGTTGCATTTGGGGCACTGGCTGTTGGAGGAGAGAAGCCATGGATGAGAACTTGATCACTGTACATATACTATGTGCTACAAGAGATAAAACTGTGTACTTAATCCCTCAAAAACTTCAGCTCCAGAGACAGAGGCATATCTACATCAGATGATGAAAGATGTAAATTTTATTGTTAGTTCCAAGGTTTTCTAATTTGGACATTCACAGATCCTCATATGTTTATTAAAAAAAAAAACAAACAAACAACAACAACACATTTTTTTTTCAAAAAAAAGAAAAAAAAATACAAACACGTTATGCAGTAGCTGAATATCACCTACAGTTTTCAATAGCATGGTACAGAACAGTAATTCTTTAAATATCCCAGTGTGATTCTCAAAACTTTCAAATAGTTTAAGTTGATATTGTATAATTACTGTATAATTACATGTATAATGTATAATTAATAATTGTATAAACTGTTGCAGTTGTATTGTTTCTTAGAACTCTTAATATATAATCATGAAGCCAAGTTTCAGATCTGAATTTGAGTATACTGATTTTCTTCTTCCTAGCAATAATTCAGAAAAGGTTAAAGAAGGAAAAGAAGGCAAAGAGGAAATTGCAGGAAGCACTTGAATTTGAGACTAAACGACGGGAACAAGCAGAACAGACGCTGAAACAGGCAGCTTCAACAGATAGTCTCAGGGTCCTAAATGGTAAGAAGCTAGTTTTTGCTTCTGTGTCATTAACTTTCAATTTAAGTGGAAGTTCAATTTAAGTGGATTTCTTTGGGGAAGGTGGTTTTTATTGAAAATTTAAAGCATGGTGGGAGTGTGAAAAAATAAAAAAGAAAAAAGAAATTCTTTCTTCTTTCAAGTGATGCTTCTCTCTTTTCTGCTTTGTTAGTTTATATAGTATGTGCAAGTAAATTCACTGCAGGGAATGTCCCAACTAGGACAATTTTATATTATTAGTTTTTTTTTTTTTTAATATTATTTTAAATATTATTCTTTTTCTTCTCACCTTTATGCTTGAAATACCTATTGCTCATTAATCTTTCTAGTCTAACAAAAAATTGTCCTGGCCTCCAGTCATTGTTCAACATTAAAAAAACTGACAAAGTTTGATTTTATTGTAATTCAGCTTTAGAGTAACAGGTTGTAAAAAGGGCTATAAGAATCGAATGAAATATGTGTCAGTCTTACCTTTCTATGCTTCTAGACTCTCTGACCCCAGAGATAGAAGCTGACCGCAGCGGGGGCAGAACAGATGCTGAAAGGACAATACAAGGTAGGAATTTGCAAAAGGCTATAAATCTAGATCTTGCTATATGAGTTTTTCCTCAGCTTTAGACTGCTATTCAAGCATGTAGCCTACCATCTGGGCCACATCAAAACAAGTTCAAACAAGGTCAAGTTCATCTTGCTTGTTTATAAGAGAGAATACATTTTGTGTTGATAGATTTTCTTTAAATTAATAGGTCATTTCTGTTTATACAGTGGAATTAAAGAAGAATTTGAAGTAATATCGGGCTGAATCTTAGACTTGCTGAATCTTAGACTTGCTGAATGCATTTTTTGTGCATATGTGTAGTTAGATTTAGGATAACAATGTTTTCAAAGGCCTATTAGAAATATTTTGAGCCTTTTAATTATACGAATGGCTAAACCATTTATCATGTTATAATGGGTAACATTCAAGGCATGACGAGAATTTCAAGCCAATATTCAGTGGCAGCTACTGAAAGGTGTGTTTCAATACACTACTCTGAATATTAAGAATAAATACATTGTTTATTCTCTTTGTGTTTTTTTTTTTTTTTCTTTTTTCTTTCATTTACCACATCCCTTTATTTACATTTTAATAAAACAAATCTGCTTAGTAAACTTATACATGAAATACAAAAGAGAGCTTTATTACTTCCCCTGTGAATCTAAATTTGTATATATTGCAAACATCAAGATGCTAGTAAAGAACAAATTTATAAGATAGCATTTGTGTTATACATGTAATGCCCTCTCTAGTTAACAAGCTAAAGCTACCTATGTGAATACTAAAAAACAAAATTAACATTTGGTTTCAATTGTAAACGAAGGTGCATTTTTCAAAGGCAAGTCTAAAATGATTAGCACCAGTAATCACTCTCAATTGCCTTTATTTTCATTTTGATGTCAAACATCTTAACAATATCATTTGACATCATCTGTGTCTTATTTAATCACTTTTTTTCTAATTCGTAAAGCGTTGTTACTAGTGTACCACAAGGAGTCTGTAATAACAGAAAAAAAAGTCAATAATCTTTTAATGTTTTGGCCATATACACAAATACAAAACAGGCAACAAGTCCTTACGTGGGACAAACACACAAGTGTATATACATACATGTATATAGAAGATTTATATTGCATGTTATGTCTGCCAAGTCCGTATTGCAGAGGTCAGAATATGCTAGATTGAATGTTGCCTAGGAAGTGGGTACATATTATGACACATTTGTTGTTCTAGAATCCTGTTTTTCTTCCCATAAAATGCATGCCTGCTTCAAAGCACCAATTGGTCAATCTATTGGCTTAGAAAGAATCCAGACATCATGCTACTTCGTACATCCAGACTACATTACTACATCCAGACATTTTATTATTTATTTATTTTTTGGTACAAAGACAAACTTCTAATTTCTTCAGAGGCCATTCTGTTACAGGAGTCACTGCAGTGTCTGAGTTCCTTGCAAACATTAATTACTTTATCTTCAGACCATACCTGCAAGGAAGCATAGTTTGGAGTATTCCCATTTTAAATCTGTGAAAGTCAAAAAAAAACAGAGATGATAAATTGCTTCACTATCAAGTAACTAGGACCTGATTTTTGAGACTACTTTGCATTTTTGGCAAACGTGTTCATTGTATTCAAATTACTGTTCCCATTGAATCCAGTTCTCTTATGGACTGAGATATTCATAAGACGAGCAACACAGAAACAAACTAAGTATTTTGGAAGTATGTATTCTAAAAGACTTATCCCACGCTACGTAGAAATAACACTTCAGCTTTTTAATCATGATCATCCTTTCTTTTCCAGCTCTTCTTTGCCTTCTTGTGCTCATTTAATGTTTCCAATTTTGTAACAAATGAAATCAAGGTCTTATAAGCAACATTCTCAGTAATGTTGACCTTTCCTCGATTTATCTGTCCAAGGTGGTTCAAGGGGATATAACAAACAAACAAACAAAACCCCACAAAATAACATTATTATCAATATCAATATTGATTATATCAATATCATGATTATTTAGTTAAAGACTACCACATAACAATCCTGATTTTGGATTATATTGCAAAGGCAACCTTAATTCTGACATTTCCTGTCTCTGCTTTACAGTATTAACACACACACACATATATATTTAAGGAAAAGAAAAACAAACAAACAAACAAACAAAAAGCAAAAACAAAAACACAAGAAATTAATTTAATCGACTGCAATTTTTTGAAGTTTAATATATTAACTTTAATCATCATATAAGAGTTTGGAACTTTTAGATCTACCATGTGTATGTAGCCTTACAACATAATAGCAAAAAATATAATTGCAGGGCTTATTGTCTTTGTGGATCAGCTGTTATAGGGTGACAGGTTTCATAAACAGTCGATAACAGATGGGTAATGCTGTGTCAGGACTCTTTGTGTTTAGCTCCAATCCTCCAGAAGGAGGATTTCCTTTCCTTTTTCTGTGTCCTCTTTAGCATGTTACACCTATACCTCTGTGTCCCAGTTCCTCCTAGTTTCTCTCTTCCTATGCAAATTCCACCTTTTGTCAACCACTAATCTCATTTGTTCCTGTGTCATAAATGCTTTGTTCTTTTCTCATCTTGTTCTTTTCCCCACTCCAACTTCCCAGTCCTTAGGTACCATTCTTACAGTGTTCTTTCCTGAACTCAGTTTCATGCCACCCTGATTATTTCTTTCATTACAAGATTTTTCTCATCTATCTGGCTATTTCTGTTGCTTCCTTCTCTTGTCCTGACATTTCTAGACTCTGCACTCCATTAACATTCCCTGTTACCAGACTTTCCTGTTTCATAACATATCTCAATCTGTATTCTCCATTTATCCTGCCTCACTGTCAAGTTCACATTTCCTACTAGTCTATACACATTCTGTTTCTTCTTCTGTATCTGCCTGGGAAAGAGAAGAACTGAGAGATAAACAAAGATCTCTGTTCCCATTTCAATATATAGCATGACAATGGCTTGCAGAAATGAGGATAGAGAGTTGCAGGGAAAGAGCTGCTTCATTCAGCACCAAGATGCTTAGTATGGATGGTCTCTTTGGAAAATTTAGTTGCAAAACTCTACAAAACCTTTCCAGTGGGTGAAACTGGGAATTTTCCAACACTTTTTTGAGCTTTCACAGAGACAACAAAAATTGTCCTTCCAATTTTGCAAAATTTCAGTGATATCCTTCCATTTTATCTGTAAAATATATTTTATATACTCTTGTACATACAATAGAAGAATTATTCTATAGAATATACATTATATTCTCTAATAAAAAAACATAATAGAAGCTTATTCATGCTTTCAGGTTCTAGGAAAAAGTGCTTAGTAGGGAATTACTTATGCCTTTCTTATTCTTCTCAAATATATACCTGTATTTATTTGTATCAAAGCAAGTCTGGGGTGATAGTGTCTTTATCTACAATCATTAGTTTTTATTTATTTATTTATTTACTATATTGAGCATGCTGTGCAATTCTGTAAGTAAGCAAGGAAATGTAGAAGGGAGAGCTACAGCATTCTGTGGTGAAGCAAAGTATTTGAAATTCCAAGGATAATTTCAGCATTAAGGAAAATATTAGACAATGGAATGTTTTAGAATAAAGATTCTATATATTATAAATAAAAGGATTCTTGTCAACTCGAATTTGTATTTAATGTTAATATTTTAGCTATCACTTTTGTGTGCAAGGAATAGGACTAATTTAAGTGTAGAAGTTAACTGCATTTGTCAATAAATAGGTTATGTTCTTTTTTTTTTTTTTTTTTTATCATGTAGCACTCTCAACTCATTCAAATTCACTTTTAGTGAATAAAGTCTAATAAAGTCTAAACAGATTTTAAAAAGTGGGAATTTGTATATGAGACTGTAAAAAGTAATATAACTATTATTACTTTGAAATACTGGGTAAACAACAGCTTCCTGGAATATCTGTAAAATACTAAGAAGATAATAGATAATCCAAATGTGAGTCTTGGATATACTTAGATATTTTTTAACAGATACAAACAGATACTAAGTTACAAGGAACTAGTGTAGACACAAGTTTTAAATGTTTTCTTTTTTGCTTCTGTTTAAAATAATAATAAAGCAGATTATCCTCTTCTCCATACATATTGTAGGTTCACTAGATGCCTATGCCTAGCTCCCAATCCGGTTTCCCAAGACCCCCTCATCCCACACAAAAAGGTACCATACAAAGATAATGTTTGACTTTTCTATACTGTTTTGTTACCGGACCTCTTACTAAGCACAAGAACAATGACATTTACTGCTACTCTTACTTTTTTTTTTTTTTTTTCCCCCACACTGATTTTTTTTCTTCCTCATTTGCTTACCTATCATGTATTTGTCTGCCTACATTATTATTTTTTCTTTTCCTCCGTAAGTCCAGCATTCCTAATTTTCCGTGTCCCAGTAATTTCCCTCCCAAATCCTATACATTCATAATCTTCACTGTATTTAATCACAGCTCCCTTTACACATTATCTAAATTCATCTAAAAAAATCTGATTCTGCAGTCTTCCCCATTGACCATTCCTTTCATATGGGCTCTCGTGTTTTCCTTTTCCCAAATTGTTCTTAGTTCAGTGCTTTCTTTCCAAAATTGTCCTGATAAGAACAGGAAGCTTAACCATATTCTCTATCTCAGGCTGCTGTTTTGCTTACTTTCTTCACTTCTTTCCTAATTTCTGGTGATTGCTTCATCCTGTAACTTTTCTGCTTCCTTTTCAAAATTCTGCATACTCCTATGCTGGCTTCTTCTGAAGCCAGATTCATCATTTGCTACTGACAGCTTTTCCTCCTCAGCCTGTTCAGTTTCCATGAATTCTCAGACCTATTATTGCTCTTTCTTTCCCAAAATGTCTTTGTTTTCCAAGAGACCCTTTGTGCTTTGCCTGTCCTCCAAGTTTTCCTGTCCTATTCCACTATTTCTGTCAGTTTTTTCCTACTGCACACTCTCCTCTAGCCCAAAATTTGTTCCTGTTTTTTTTTTTTCTTTATTTTTTTTTTTCTCTGACAAATGGATTTTCATACACTAAGTTCTTATTCTGCTGCAATTTTTTTTTTTTTTTTTGTCTTGTAGGAGTTATCAGCCTTTCTCCAAATGAGTCTGTTACCTATTCTTCTGTCCCTTAGCAAAATGAACTTATGCTTTTTAAGTCCTTTCCCACAGACTGTTTCTTCTTGGCTTTATCCTAGCTCTTCACCTCTTCTGTAGGTCCTGTATTAACAGTTCTGTATTAACAGCAAAGTAAGGTATAATGTTAAATGGTTTCACACTACCTCTTCATGTTGTAAAAAAAGCCATTCAGCTACCATGCATATAAAAGCTTCCTGGACCATCTGTTCTACTCCATTCACAGTCTCTCTCACACTCTTTTTATCTCATCAGCAAGCAAGCAGAGGGACTTTTTCCCTCCCAGAAAGGACAAGACAGGAAATGGAAATGTTGAACAGATCCAGGAATAGAGAAAGAGAGCAACTGCAACTCAGCATACTGACTGCATAGTCCTATGTGAAGTTACTTTTAAGGTCTTTGAAGGCTACAGAGGAAGAGTGAGAAAGAAATTATGATTTAACTTTGCACATATCAGGAACCTAATGTGTACATTTTACCGCCTAAGTACTAGGAAAAAAGCTGTCCTGCTGTCCTGCAGCTGCCCTCAAAGTTAATAAAAATTGGTTAGATACAGCTTCAGTCATTTGTATGAAAACCTAACCTGTTTTCTGCATTGGTTTGAAACTTGTTTAATCTATTTTTCAACAAGCAAAATCAGTGTAATAATCTCAGCAAATGATACTCTTTGATCCTTTCTTGCTATGTATGTGTTTGAAAGATAGATATCTAAAGGACTTCCACATTGAAAAAGAACTTTTGGTGGTTCTGTGAGGCTTGTGCATACAGTTCTATTTCTGATGTAAAAATCTTGGACAAAAGAATGTCTAAATATGTGATATTTCTTATGAGATCAAAAACTTTATTGGAAAAGGCTACTATCAAGGCTGTAAAGTCAAGCATTCCAAAATTAGGAAATGGCAGAATTAAGGCTGTCTTCCGCACCTTTGTTCAGCTGTCTTTGTGTATGCATCATGATATAATCTTTAATTATGTGATTAGATACTGTATTTTGCACGGTACCCCATTCAGTGCAGGGGACAAGGATGGAGTTGAATAAACGGATATCTATCCAATATTTTCTTTATCTCCAGGGGTCAGTGTGTGTTCTTATGCTATATATATCATCTGTTTTTTATACAACATTTTCATCATTAGGCATCATATTTTACAGGAGAGGTGTGAAAAACTTTCTCAATTTCTTTCATATATTAAATCTTAATTTTGGCTTTTCCTAGAAGTTGAGTGTCTTGCCTTACTTTTTTTTGACAAATAAACTAAAAAGTCAGAAGTTTCACAGTGAGATGATATCTGACAACCTTATGGATGAAGTTGGACTTGAATCTTTAGATTCACGTTGATAAAACTAACAAAGTAACTGATGAATTGTAATTAATTATCATGAGTAGTGTGGTCTAAGGAACGACCATTTTGACATGAGGGTTTTACAGATATTTGTTGAGATAAATGAGTATAATCTTGGGTTACATTTCATGCTTCCTTTCATTTCTCTTGCAACCCATAGCTCTTTTAAATGTGTCTTCATCAAGATTTATTTTTCTTTTCTTTCTTTATTTCTCAGTCTCTGCCATCTGTTTCAGTCCTAATATCCATATCCAAGCCTTATAATCCTTTTTTTTTTCTCTTTTTCTCTCTCTCTTTTTTTTTTTTTTGGTATATATATATATATATATATATATATATATAATATGTATATATACAAAAATTATATAATATATATATATTTTTTTTTTTTGGGGGGGGGGGGGGAATCTCATACAAATCAGGCTTTTAAATGAAGATTTATATTTATATCCAGTCATAACTCCAACATCTTTATTTCTTGCACCTCCTATTGTTAAGCAAGATTCAAGATTCAGAGATTTCCAAATATCTATCAGTATGCCACCTATCCAGGTACTAGTCAAGATTTCTTCCTTTAAGAGACTTCTCTTCACATAAATTCACAGTACTTTCTTGAACTGTTTCCTGTCCCATGTCTTTCCATCTCTTTTCAGCCACTAGATCCTGTTTCTTGTCTAGTGAATCCAAATCATGTGGTCCCCCAGCTTCAGTCTCAGTTACTGTCAGCCAGACATTTCTTATTACTAGCTCCCTCTTAGTGTCTTCCAGTGCCTGATTCCAGTCTGTTTGTCCAGCCCGTTTCAGTCACTTATTCTAGTCCTACTTTATTTTCTCTCTTTATTTCTGAGTCCAACTGCATCAGAATTATTGCCCTAAATTCTCTAAATATCAAGTTTCATTTGAGCTTATGTTTGTAGATTACTGTTCTTTACTAATCATAGATTAGACACATATTCTGGTGCAAGACTACTCTCAAATTATCTAATTATTTTTTGAAAACAGTTTTTAATATCCTCAAATGACAGGACATCTATTTCTTTTCAGATAAGTGAGAGATCAATTCTCTCTGCAGTCAATTTAACTAAAATGTCTTTTCTTTAGACATTTCTTCATTTATTCTTCCCATGATATTGGCTATGATGGCCAGTATGAGGTCACTTCTGTTTAGTCATTTTCCATCTTTCTCTCAGGGCTTCTTCTTCCTGTTGTTTCATTTATGTCTCTGTCCTGCTTCCTCTTAACCAGAAACAATGCCATTTTGTCCCATAGTTCCTCAAAGATGAGGTCATCCAACTATATAATGTCATGTAAACTAATGGTCATATATTATCTATGGTATTAATTAATTAATCCCAAGAAAATAAAAGTACTTGATTCTTTATACATTTTTATTGCATTTTCTCTCAATAAAACATCTTAGAAATTTTAAATATATATACACACATAAACTTGTAAATTTTGAATTTTGATTGAATCAGCACTTTCTCAACAGTTATTCAATTTTTCTTGCTGCTTAGTAAATGCTATGGCTTCTTATTCATTTATTATTGCATGGGACTTCTAGCAGAAAGGTGCTTCAGTTTACTGAAGAGCCAGTGTTGTCAAACAGATTTATCATGTCATTTTCAGAGTGAAAATACATTTTCACTTTCCCTTGTGACATCGCTGCTTCTCTGCTAACCCATAAGAACATTATTTTAGCTTCCTTCCTATTGTTATTTTCCCATTTTCCTTTTCCCTTTGGACTAAGTACCATCCCTCTCCTGACCTGTGAGGCAAAGTGTGTATGTGGAGGTATGTGTCTGCTCCTGGTATGTGTATGACCAGGTGGCTGACTAGGAGATACATGCATTCTGAAGGATCAGTGACAAGTTAGGAGATGTGCATTTTCTGCTGGACATCTTGTTGCTGCCTCTTGGCAGCTGGGAAAATCAAAGAGTACATGACGTTTCTCAGCAGCTGATGGGCCAAACAAATGGTTTTTCAAGCTGCAAGAGACCCACAGCCCACCTGTTGTGCAAGCTTGCTATAAAGGTTGAACATTTCAGCAGGGAAAGGAAATCAGGAGCTGGAAACAAAGCTGTCAGAAGCCTGGAAGGCAAAGAATTTTTTTTTTTTCTTTTTTTTTTCTCTAGATAGATTGAACAACTGCCCAAGAAAACATCTGCTACTTAGCTAGGCTGTTTATGGAAACAAACAGCTGACTATTCTACACCCACAAAAATGTAAAAAGGTTCTGCAATGCAGCAATGACAAAACAGTGGATTTCTTTTTTGGCAATGAACTTTACAGTAAAGTTCATCCTTGATTTTCAGGCTCCTGAGCCTATTATTCCACCAGGCCACAAAAAAAAAAAAAAAAAAAAAAAAAAAGTACACAAATGATTTCTATTTAATTTGTCAAGGAAAACCCACAAAAATGATTTTTTTTTTCTGCCTAGGATTAATCAAACATTAAGAAGGTCTGACTATATTTATGAAATACCATGTCTTGTCACACCATGTGTGGCTTTCAGCAACACAGCAATCTGTCGGAGAGAGATTATGCATTTTTCTTCTTATTTTTTTTTTCCTGTCTGTTTATTAGGTTTCTTCCTTACATTTTCCATTATTAAGATTTCTGAAGTTCAGTAAGACAACCAGTTTCATTGTGTACAGCTTCGGTTGACTGCAGTCACAAGATATGACTATGTCTGTAATGTGATTGTCTTCCTTAGTGTTATTCTAGGTATGAGTAGTGATCTGAACTACCAGGAAACTGCGAAAAAGACAACAGAATGGAGAAAAGCTGTCACAGTGACCCACTAGGAAGTGATGTCTGCTGTCTTGTTATTGATCTTTCTGTGCATGCCAGTTTGTCAAACAAATTGATTCATCAGTTAAAATGTATGCATGTGCGCTGTTCAATTTTAGAAGCTGAAAGATAGCTCTTCTTTTTTGTTTTTCTTATTCTTAAAAAAGATATTTTCAGATCTCGTGGTGTTAGAGGAGGGAAGCTGTTAGAAGTTCAGCATCTAACCCTCAGGGACATATAGTGGAGTTGCTTTGCTAAAATCTTTTTGCTGGTCCACCCTATTCTATTTTAATTTTTTGCTCAGTCTTTAAAATACTTGCTCATTAAAGATTGTTCCTATATGCAGTCATGTATACTTATAATGCTTCATTTTCCTTCTTATTAGTGCCTTAAACTTCAGCTGCTTTTTGACTGCAGAGTGTAGCACCTTGTATTACTGTCAGGGTCATGCACTTATTATTCACCTGTACAATGCTATTCACTTCAGTGAAATTATATACATAATAATAAATAACAACAGTAATCTGTGTACACCACCTTGAATTTCATTACTGTTGCAGAAGGAACATCTTTGCAAATAGTTGCTCTAATTTTCATGCATTTCAGAAAGAGTGGGGCTCTCTTTCTGTTCCCAAATGTAAATATTTTATTTTATTTTCCTTGAGAAGAATGAGTCTTGCTAGCCTGCTAGCTTTACAAGCTTACAAGTTATAAAGGCATTTGTTTTCCTGTTTTTATAATTATTATTATTATTATTATTGATCTGTTCTGGCAAACAGTCCAGTATAGTTCAGATTTTAAATCTAGATTGTACATTTACAACACCTCTTGGCAGTTTGTCTTTTATACTTGATATCTGAACACTCAATGAGGAAACATACAATAAAGATTTATTTTGCTTCGTATTTCCTTGACCATGAAGAAATACGGAGAAGAATTATCTTACAGTGCATGGAAACCAAACTGTAATAAGTACATTCTCTATCCACTTGTTTTGGAGTCCAGCACTTTGTCAGGTTTTCAACCCAAGCTAATCAATTAAAGACAACATTGATTAACTTAAACAGAAGGTGGTATTGATTGCAGGCAGTAACCTATAAATAGACAACTGTTTCATAGTGTTCATAGGTCATTGTTAGCTACACCTTTAAACTTTAAGCTACCTAATGCTGTTATTTATCACCAAAAAGGCAAAGGGAGGGCAGAGAGTTAACAAAAAAAGTTATATATATGTTGCAAAGCATTCTTTTAGAGCTCCCTCATTTAGCGCTTATACACTTAAACTTTTTCACATTTTCTTTAATATTGCTGTCTATTTCAATGTACATGTCATTTTCTATCTGTGTATGAAGCTCCTGAAAATCAAATCTGTTCATGGCTTTTCTACTGAGATAAATGATTAATCAATCAAGGGCTTTCTTCCAACATGGTACTTTAGTGCAATTTTAAAACAACTGTGTAAAATTAATGACTAAGTACAAACAGAGTGAAGTGGGAAAATTCAGCACAATGAGAATATTAAATAAAACACACTGTGACCAAAGAGATTAAGACTGCATACAGAATTGCCTTCTTTTATTTTCATTCATTTCTTACTTCCTACCTACTCCAAGTTCATATTATTCAAAGGACAGATGGATGAGTTCTTACCTAACAGACTTCTGATGTTATCTTGCTATGTGCGAAAGATGGGCATTGCAAGCTACCTTCCTATGTATTTATGTTTGCCATAACTACACAGTTCTCTTCATTTTCACCCTCAGAAGGCAGCACAAACCTGAACAGGCTGGTAAAAATAAACATTTCTAACACAGTCTCTTCATCTGAAATCACTTTTTTTTCACTTCTAAAGAAAGAATTGAAAGACATTTTAAAATACAGAACGAAAATTTGATTAAAAAAAATCCAACATCATTTCAGTGAATTCTGTAGCCTATCATGAAACAGATAAAAACAAAGTGGATTTCTAGTTCACTCACAATGAAACTATAATCCTGTGCCTTTTAGGTTGAGAGAGCTAAATCTGATGACTGTAATCTCTGTTTATCAGTGTTTGCCTCTACACTGTGTAGAGGGCTGACCCTTTTCCTCCCCACCCCACCCCCACAATGTGTTTACTACTTTTTAGACCAGTACTGGGAAGTGGCAGTACAGCTGTAATGTATGTCATAAAGATTTTTTCTTGGATTTTTTTTTTTTTAAATTACCATACAGATTGAAACAACAACAAAACCCACCTCTTGCTTGTGTATCACCCTCTTATAAAGGATCTTCTCCTGCTAGTAGTCACTCATATGCCAGTTTGACACTCCTATGTCAAAATAATAGCAATAATTTTCAGTTCTATGAAAAGTATCATACTTTAGAGAACTTCTAGTACAAGTTAGTAGTCAGTAAGTTACTTTATCTCTTTCACACACATAAGAGGAAATCTGTTTCACAAGGAGATCCAAGTCTTCTTCCTGAAAGTGTTTGAAGCTTTGGTCAAAATAAATGTCAAAATTCAAGATTTCAAATTCAAATCAATTTTTAAATTCAATCAGATTTAAAACATCTAGCCTGGTCAGTGGCCTTTCTGACTGTTAGCCACCACCTGCATTGAAGCAAGAAAAACAGATAATTTCTTAGCAAGCCATGTAAGGGAAGGCATCTAGTCATAGAATCATAGAATGGTTTGGGTTGGAAGATTTCAAGTTCCAACTCCCCTGAATGGGCAGGGACACCTTCCACTAGACCAGGTTGCTCAAAGCCCCATCCAACCTGGCCTTCGACACTTGCAGGGATGGGGAATCCACAGCTTTTCTGGGCAACCTCTTCCAGTGCCTCACCACCCACAGAGGAAAGAAGTTCTTCCTTATATCTAATCTAAACCTACCCTCATTTAGTTTAAAAACATTATTCCTTGTCCTCTCACTACAATCCCTGATAAAGAGTCCTTCTCCAGCTTTCTTTTAGGCTCTCTTTAGGTACTGGAAGGCCACTAGGTCTCCCTAATGACTTAACTTATGGGGAGTTAGGTCTCCCCATAGCCTTCTCTTCTCCAGGCTGAACAACTCCAAACTCCCTCAACCTGTCTTCATGGGAGAGGTGCTCTAGCCCCTTGATCATCTTTGTGGCCCTCCCTTTAATACTTCTATGTTATTCTTGTGCTGTGGACCCCAGAGCTGAGAACAGTACTCCAGGTGGGGTCTCACAAGAGAGAGAGAGGGAGAATCAGCTTCTTTGAAGTCATGCTTCTTTGGATGCATCAATCATCAGTTTTCCACCTCATTTCTTCTTGTCTGAAACTCTGAAAAGAGGTTTCAGAGAGAAGATAAGATACAGTTATCTTAACATTTAATCTTAGAAATCTTAAAAAAATATATTATTCAGGCAGATTTGAGATTCTTCAGGGCATGTGAGACATCCACTTGTGGTTAAGCAGGTGTATGAAAAATCCAGGACTTTCTGGAGCAGCAACTGGAAGACACACAAAATATAGAAAGTTGAATGAAGTTGTTGAATCAAGTCCTTTTGTCTCATTTAGAACAACTAAAAACATATTACATTCAGGATAACAATTAATGCAAGTTTCTGACTTATTACATATTATGAATAAAAAGTTATTTATTATTACATTTTTTTTTTCCAAATGGAAGGGTTACACTACTCTTCCTCAAACATTTTCACTGGAAACATACAAATATTCATGGAATAATTTCTGTATATCTTGCTTTCCTATCTATGGACTAGTTTGTGTTTTAAATAGTGTTTCGCTGAGTTATGAAAATGCGAGATGTGGAAAAAAATATTTTTGTTTGTTTTTTAATAAAAGAAGCTCAAACACACTGACT
Organism: Aythya marila; assembly: GCF_965140915.1. Lineage (NCBI taxonomy): Eukaryota > Metazoa > Chordata > Aves > Anseriformes > Anatidae > Aythya > Aythya marila. The sequence continues at coordinate 41,736,692 of NC_139042.1, read as the reverse complement.
ATTAAAAAGATCTTCTAATACTTTTTCTTACAGTTTTTAACATATATGACTAATTTAAGCTCAGATAAGCTTTAGCCAAGAGGAGAATTGGGTCTGAATAAGTCAGCACAGAACTTTGTTAATATGACATAGAATATTTTTTATATTTTCTCAGTTCTTTGAAAACATCTTTATATATCTGAATAACCTTCAAAACTGAAATATTTTCACAGCTGCTTTCTTTTTTCCATTTGCAAAAAATAAAAAAAAAACATAATTTCACTGTGAAGGTTTCATGAGTAATATGAAGAATTAACTAAAAAAGTAAAGGTGAACTTTTTCAGAGATTCAAGAGAATTCATTTATTAAGAGTGTATGATTCTTTTCAATTGGTAGAATAAGTATAAGTATTGAAACAAAATAAAATAGTGAATAAATATGAAAGAAAACATATTTGTGAATAAAGGTTCTTAGAATGTGGACATATTCATGAGAAAACACTAATTTCATAAATTTACTAGAGTTAACTAGTTCAAAAATAGTCTTTAATATTATATATTCACAGAATCACAGAATCACAGAATCAAAGAATTGAAGGGGTTGGAAGGGGCCTCAAAAGATCATCAGGTCCAACCCCCCTGCCAAAACAGATTCCTTAGAGCAGGCTGCCCAGGTAGGCGTCTAGATGGGCATTAAATATCTCCAGAGAAGAAGACTCCACAACCTCCCTGAGCAGCCTGTTGCAGTGCTCTGTCACACTCACCGCGAAGTTCTTTCACATGTTGGTGCAGAACTTCCTGTGCTCTGCCTTGTGACCATTACTCCTTGTCCTGTCCCCACAAGCCACTGAAAAGAGGTTGGCCAAATCCCTCTGTCTCTCACACCTCAGATATTTATATACATTGATGAGATCCCCTCTCAGTCTTCTCTTCTCCAGGCTGAACAGACCCAGGTCTCTCAGCCTTTCCTCATAAGGAAGATGCTCCAGGCCCCATCTTTGTGGCCCTCCGCTGGACTCTTTCCAGGAGATCCCTGTCTTTTTTGTACCTGGGAGCCCAAAACTGGACACAGTACTCCAGGTGAGGGCTGACCAGGGCAGAGTAGAGGGGGAGGATCACCTCCCTTGACCTGCTGGCCACACTCCTTTTAATGCACACCAGGATCCCATTAGCCCTCTTGGCCACAAGGGCACGCTGCTGGCTCATGGTCAACCTGTCGTCCATCAGGACTCCCGGGTCCTTCTCAGAGCTCCTCTCCAGCAGGTTGTCCCCCAGCCTGTACTGATACTTTGGGTTTTTCCTTCCCAGGTGCAGGACTCTACACTTGCTCCTATTAAACCTCATTTGGTTTCTTCCTACCCATCTTTCCAGCCTGTCCAGGTCTCGCTGAATGGCAGCACAGCCTTCTGTCATGTCAGCTACTCCTCCCAGCTTTGTGTCATTGGCGTACTTGCTGAGGGCAGACACTATTCCCTCATAAAGGTCATTGATGAAGGTGTTGAACAAGACCAGACCCAGCACCGACCCCTGGGGAACTCCGCTAGTCACAGGTCTCCAGCCAGACTCTGCTCCTCTGATCACCACCCTCTGAGCTCGGCCAGTCAGCCAGTTCTCAACCCACCTTACTGTCAACCTGTCTATCCCACACTTTCTCATCTTTGCTATCAGGATGTCATGGGAGACAGTATCAAAAGCCTTGCTAAAGTCAAAGTAGATGACATACACTGCTCTCCCCTTATCTACCCAGCTGTTGATGCCATCATAGAAGGCAACGAGGTTGGCATTACTTCCCCTTGGTGAATCCATGCTGACTACTCCTCATAACCTTCTTCTCTTCCAATTGCTTGGAGATGGCATCCAGAACAAGCTGTTCCAACACCTTTCCAGGGACAGAGGTGAGACTGACTGGCCTGTAGTTTCCTGGATCCTCTTTCTCAACTTTCTTGAAGACCGGAGTGACATTGGCTATCCTCCAGTCTTCAGGCACCTCTCCTGTTCTCCTGGACCTTTCAAAGATGATAGCAGTTTGTTGATCACCTCTGCCAACTCCCTTAGCACACGTGGATGCATCCCATCGGGACCCATGGATTTGTGTGCATTGAGCCCCCTCAGATGCTCCCGAACCACTCCCTTGTCAGCAAGGGGGGAGATCTTCACTTTCCAGACTCTTTCTCCTCCCTCCAGGGTCGAGGAGTCCTGGGGGGGAGTCCTTGAAACAAAGACAGAAACAAAGAAAGCATTCAGTATCTCTGAATCTCTATTTTCAGAGGATAATTCATCTACTATAATGTTTCTGCATGAACACATGTTTTAGTCAACATAGTTCCTTTTTTTCCAATGATAATTCCAGTTTGCAGCCTTACGGTCTGTCTCAGATAAATTGTTTTGAGCTATGTCAGGTGTAACTTGGAAGACAACACAAATGTTACCATTGTAATGTCTGAACAACTTTGCAATCTTTAATGGATTTAATCTTCACATCAGAAAATACTGCTGTGATGAAGAATAAAGCAACTACGTTTATAGAGGGGCTAAGGATCTTGATCACAGGTATGTCAGAAATCTGTAGGAGATCGGGGACTGAACTTAACCTTGCAAGACCTTAAGTTTTTATTCTGCCCTTCATATTTTAGCCTTCCCTTTTACCTGTTTCTTCATGCTCTCTCAATATATAGATATATGCAAAAGTAGGTGGAATTTTCCCAGTTGAATATTGGTGGTAATATTTATGTTCCAAGATTTCATGGTAGCAAAATACATGTAACACATCATCTGTGCTTGTTCTATGCTTTCTCACACTGATGGCTGAACTCTGAATATCAGAGTAATGACACAGTGCATGTGGTATAAGTCTTTTCAGGTCATTGTTAGACATAGATTTGAAATCCGACAACATATGTTGCCTAGCATTATTTGATTATTGTTCCATTTGTTATAATTACCTCTTACATGTCAAGTTGGGCCTATGTGTTCAGCTGTTATAAAAAGATCTGATATAAACTCTAGTTCCTCTTACTTCTAGGTATATACATATAACAAGTTCAGTTAAATATCGTTGTTAACGTCATTTAAAAGATGTGAAACTAGAGTAAATTAATGGGGAATTATTTAATTTGTATAAGATCTGCCAGGTTCCTAACCCCAGAACTCAATTGAATTTCTTTCTTCAGCTTTCTGGTGTACAGACAGGCTCAATACCTGCTACACTCTTTTACTCACAGAAGTGAAGATAAAACAGTATTAGCTTTCTGTATGTCAGGAGCTAAAGACTAAGCATGCATGCATCAGTACATGCTTTCCTTTCAAAGTGGTCAAATCACACACAGATGTAACATTAAGTTTAGACATCAAATACAAGGTTCTCCTTAAGTATACTATGCCAACAAGAAGAATCAAAGGATCATTTATACAGAAGAGTATTCACAACATATTCAACTATATAGTATTCAACAACAGCAAAACAATCCTGTAAGGATGCTTATTTGTAAGCATCACTCAAATTTGAAGGATTTTGATAAGGAGTAATGCACAAGGTGAAGGGTAAGGCAAAACCATTTAAATACTGTGTTTCTAGTTGTTAAAAAGGAAGAGCCAGTGAAGGAATTAAGTACAAGTGACAATTCAAAAGAGTGGACTAGGAAAATATTTTTGCAATATGGTTTTGTTTATATCACTCTGACAGAAAATAAACTTTAGAAGGCAAGATATGAGGAGAAACAGAATGTGAATTCATAGCTAGTGAGGATAGGAGATGAGGGGCAGAGGCTTTTATGAAAATAAATGTAAATGCTATGTTGAAATTAAGAATCAAAAATGACAAACAGGCAAGGTACTTTGATTTTGAACTTCAACTGACAGACAGGATGAAAGGAGTGGTTCATGGTGACTAAGAGTCATACTAGGAAGAAAAGGAAAATTCTGAGGGATTGCAGGGTTACCAGCTCTGTTTTTCCAACCATAGAAATATTTACACAGAAAATCAGAAAAGCAGGCAGAGATTTTAGGAGAAAAGGGAATAGGTCTGGAATACAAAGGAAGAGCTATGTTAATTTCCAACATGGATATGATAGCTGAGTTTGTGAATTAGATTACTCAGATATGAACCACACAGAGGGAGACACTGGGAGGAAGAGCTCAGCCCAGAGAATCTAAAATAGAAAGTTGAAGCAGACACCAAAAAGATCACACTGAAAGAGATTAGTCATGTGGATGGAGAATAAGATTGGAGAACAAAGGAAGAATGGTGTCTGAACACCAAAAACTTTGTATTAAAGTCTAGCCTAGAAAAGTCTAAGAGGTGGGGTATGGAGTTGTAAGATATGGATAGCTATAAGACTTGGACAGAAAGAAGTCATTCAAGACAGCCACATTTATCAAAAGTTTGCAAACAAGCTCACTGCCAACAGAATTTAAGGTGAAGGAAGACACCCCTGTATTTTGGAAATATTCTAGTCATTCAATCTTGTGTTAAAATGGCACATGCCTACAAAATTAGCAACAAGGTAGTACTATATCCATATTGTTAAAGAATAAAAAACTATTCAAAGAATAACAAAGTTTCCAGGGTTTTAATTTTAAGTTAAAGTCCTTCAATGCATTTCCCTGAGGTTAAGATGGTGTTTATAGCATTTATACACTGTGAGCTATAGAAATTTTCTTGGACATTTTTGCTTAACCTCTATGATAATTGTGCTTTAGAATTTTCTTAATGGCATTATAGGCAGTAATCCTATATAAAAAAAAGGGGGGGGAGGGGGAGAGGGGAGAAAGAGGGGAGAGGAAATAAGCATGACCACAAAAGTTTTCTCCCCCCCTTGTTATATTTAAACAAAAAAATGTCAATTTCAGTCAGATGCCAGATGCTGCAGATTTGGTACCTAACTGAAAGAATAAATAAATTAAATCACCGCAGTTTAATATCTGACTCCAGACAAAAAGTACATACACAGAAAAAACTATCACAGAGAGGTGCCTTCAGTTAGAACTTGGTAGAAAGCTGGGAGGCATATCACTTGAGAGGTGCGGTTGGGGTGGGAGTTTAATATTTTGCGGGTGTCATAAAATGGCACCCTTACTTCTGCATCAAACTATAAAATATAGTAAGTGTTCTTAGCAGTCTTCTAACAGTCTGTTTTTGTGAAGAGTACCACCTAGTGATTTTCATTGCTCGTAGAAACAGAAAATTTAGCAACAGAAAATTTACTTCTATATACTTTGTTAAATGCAAGCATATTTATTCACTTAATGGAAAAAGAAAACTTTATTATATTTGGAGATAATGTCATAAACTCTTGATAGAGCGATCTTTTGCTGTAGTAGCTTTAACTACAGTATAAGTAGTTATGTGTTCAAATTATGTGTTCAATATTGTATATCATAAAATATAGTTTAAATGAACAATATTGAAATCAAAGTTTCAATTTAACACCTAGAGTGTGTTGTCCTCAAAAGCCTAGCCCGTTATATTTATAGCTTCATATTTTTTTCATGAGGAAAAGAGTTAAGAAACTTAGGGATTTCTTATGCTCTATAGAAGCTCAGTAGGTTTTAGAAAACAGAATTAGGTACACAATTTTCTCTTCTTTAAGCCTACAATAAAATAAACAAATAAATAAATGCCACTACCATACAAACTACAAAGGTGAAAAAATGCTGTATCTTGCATTTTTCTACCTCCTGTGGCTAGGGACAGAATGCAGACATGCCACAATAATGTTTTTTATTTCTACAGTTCAAACCATATTAATGAGAACATCATTTTGGAGAACTAATTATTTCTATTTGTCTTGTGTCACACTTTCTAATTCCCCTATATTAGCACAGCCAAAGCAAATTAATTGCTTTTCCAGCAGTTGAACCTTGTCCAAGAATGAGCTCACATTCCCTTCCAGTTTTGCAGTTTCTAGGAGTGCGTTGTGTCAAAAATTTCTCTTGATACTAAACACAGCCCAGAGAATATCTTTACAGATTTTTGTTGCTGCGCATTTGATGAAATTTATAAGTTTAAGTGACCCACTAGGAAAGATAAAGTTCTTAGCTGCAAGATTATACATCAAAACAGTTAAAGTGAAATTAAAATTAAATGAATGAATCTCACTGAAGCAAAAAAAGCAGTAATTAATGGTTCCCTTAATTGTCTTCATAAAATATTTGCATGGGTCTAATTTGCATAATTTGCATGTATTAATTAATCTTTCAAAGGAATTTTGTGCTGAGAGAAGCCAAAAAATCTCTTTGTTTTATTTAACATCTAATGAAATATTTATCTTCGTTAATGAACTTCTCATCTTCATTATAATAAAAATTGCACAAGTTTGTATGTTTTAAATGTTTTTATAATTGAAGTATACAAAAAAAACTCTTCAGACCTACAGTATCTGAAAAGCAAACACATTATTGTGCGTTCTGTGTCATTTTGACTCCAGCAACATTTTAAATTTGAGAGCTCCTGTTCAGTATACACTAAGTTTTCAAAGGGCTTTACATGCCTCCAATTCCCTGTTATTTATTTATTTATTTTTTAGCTCATTTTTATGTTTGTTATTATTTTACTACTGTGGATGAGAAGGTAAACTTTTTGGTATTTTCATCATTGTTACCCTGTGATAGATAACAACTTTTATATCACCTATTTCAGGTAAAAAAAGAGACAGTGTTTAAAATACTGATGGAGTTTGTACATGACGTGGTTAGTTTGTATTCTGCTGGACTGACAATTGAGGAAAAACAGTTTGTGAGTTACTGTCTGACTTTTAATGACTGAGTGTGGAATAAGACTGATGACAGTAACGGTTACAAAAAACAGTAGTTGCAGGGGACCTAGTTAAATGACAGATTGCAACTATCAGCAACTCTAAGACATTATAGCTAGCCATTCAGAAAGAGAATATGAAGTGGGAAAAAAAATGAAGTTTTATGCAAAATTTGAATATAGAAGTGTAAGGAGATGAAAAGAAATAAAGCACATTGCAGAAACCTATTTCTGTTAAAAAGAAAAAATCTAAGAGAACAATGATTAGTTTTTAGGGACAAAGGTGAAGGCTATTACTTAAAAAGGAGACCACCTAGCATCCCAAGGTAATGTGTCAGCTACTTAATATTGTTGGAAATAGTGACTGTGGAGAAAGAATACAGTGTGGTTAAAATAGAATAGCTTCTATACAAATTTTAACATTGCATGTAATATGATTTGAGAAATTGAGTGTTTTCTTTTTTTGTTTTCTTTTCTTTTCTTTTTCTTTCTTTTTTTTTTTTTTTCAAGGATAAGTACAATATTATTGGAATATTAAAAGTATACTTGAAATAAAGAAATGTTTGGGGATTTAGAATACAAAGAAACTATATTTGTTCAATGAAACAGTACAATGGGATTTGTATTCATTTTCAATATGCCAGCATATGCTTAAATTCTTGAACAGAGGATTCAAACACATTAATGTGTTTGAATTCATTTTAGACATGCAATACTGTGGAAAGCCAGCCATGCAGAGATAGAAAAGTAGGAGCAGTTTAAGAGTGCTTTTAGGATACAGCACTAAGTATAGAAGTATAAAAGAAATAAAGAAACAAGATGTTTAAGTTATTGAGACTATATACAGAGTCATATATTTGCTACATTATCCTATATTTTTTCAACTGATAAAATATAGTGGAACTTTGCTAATAGATACTATAATGGTAGTATAGATATTGCTATGTATGACAAAGATGTGGAATTAGTGGAATAGCTGCTGAGGCAATGTGATTATCTATAAAATACCCAAACAATATTGGTGGAAGTGATATATTTTGCTTCACACATTTGTGAGGTAGATATCTTCATCTGAACTAGCTGGCTGGATTCCTATAACTCAGTAGAGAGTAGTAGACGTCTGTCTTTGAAGAAAATGAATCATGCCTTCCAAGTCTCTTTATTTACAAAGGGTATCTAAAAAGGTATTTCAAATGCAGCTTTCTACATTGTAGATGTTGGAAATTTTTGCAATGAACCTTATTGGTTGTGTATTCTCATTTTTACTTGCCTCAGAATGTCACCATTGCTTGTGACAGGAAACAGAGTATAAGCAGCTGAATTTCAGTCAGTTTTTGTAACTACCGATGTTGGAAGTGAGCAGTTGTGCATCATTTCTGGAAACATAGCAATGTGTAACAATTTCTTGTCTACTTGATGTAGTAATGTTTCTATACTTATCTGTGCAGTTCTGAAAGTTGTATAAAGCATGACAAAAAAAGCATGTAGAAAAGATGACTTGAATTCTGCATTAATCCCAAAGCTTTTCAACATTTATTTCAAATGGATGCAATCATGTGAGGCATGTGAATGCATTAAGCAAGATTCAAAAGAAATATTCCAAAACCTCTGAAATAAGAGCAAAAGTGGATATAAATTGAGATGTAGAAAAAGAGGTGGAGGACAATCTCATAAAATTCTAGATAGGAAAATGGTATCATATTACTAATACAGTTTCATCGTATTAATGTAACTGTATTACAATGTCATAAATAATTTGTAATGGACAACTGGTAAATGTTTCTCCATTAAAATGTAACATTGCTTGTAAACAAGACATGGGCTGGAATTAATGTGATGAAGTGTAGAAGTCTACAATGTAGACATCTGCATCTGTGCTTGTCACCCCACACCCTCTATGGAGGGAATGGAGAGAAATATCTACTGTACAGTTAATCACTTCATAAAATAGGTGTTTATATTTATCTTTTGTCTATGGAAGGAACATAAGTAGAGTACCCTTCTGTAGACATCCACAAAAAAATTTAGCAAGTTGAGTCAAATTCCAGAAATAAAGAATTCATTTTTTAGAGGTGAGAAAGTAGCTTATTTGTTGCTGGTTGGTTTAGCTTCTGTTTATTGATTTTATTTTATTTTTCTATGCTATAAGTTAGTTCTGCAGTTGAAGTAGGCCAAGATAATCTAATCAGAAAGGATAAACATAGAATGTGTCAGCCATGATAAGTACATGCTAAGGAGTCACTTTCTGCTTATGTCACATTTTGCAGCAAGAAAGAGTTAAGTAATATAATTTTCAGAATTAAAATAATATCATTCGTTTGTATTGCTTGTATGTTTTGAGTCTGATGTCTTGCTGTTGACTGATATAGTAGAGGAACAGCTCATTTTTTTCATGCTTCAGTGAAATTTCAACCAATGCCTCAATCCAGAACCAATGAGATCTTTATACAATTTTTATCTACTGATTTCTTGATGGCGAAACCAATGCTTTGGTATCTCACAAGGGTGTTGTGAAACTTTTTGTAATGCTTGTAAAGTATTCTAGATTCTTGGATGAAAGGCATAATAGAAGTTCAGTTATGTTATTAACTTTTTCTTTTATATTGTCGTTGATGACTGATCTTGTTCCCAGGGATTAAAAAAGTGGTGAAGAGAGCAATACGTGAAACAGCATTTTACAACCAATAAAATAATTATAATTACTTTCAAATCTAGTACAGGGCAATATAGGAAAACTATATTGTCGTGTCTCATAAGGAAAGACTTGATAGTCACAATTTTGTATAAAGACAGACTGCCTTGATTTTCATATGAGAAAAATTTAATAGACTCATTTACCTTCATTATTCTATATTAGATCAGAAGTAGTGTATTAGTAAGTGGCAATGTTTTAGTGTAATAAGTGGTAGTTTCACTTTTATAATCCTAAACTAACCATATGGTCCAAAGTCATAGAATCACGGTATCATTTGGGTTGGAAACGACTTCTAAGGTCATCCGGTCCAAACTTTGAAGCTCCCTACCTCTCACCCTTCCCATTCCCCCCCACTCCCCCAACCCCACTTCCCTGGCATAGGACCCCAAAGTCCTGCTATTAAGAATGAGAATTCAACATTCATGTAATATGGGCAAACTTAGACAAAAGAGCAGCTAGACTTAAAATGTAAATAAAAATGTATGGTGATGATGTATGAGGTAGAAAACCCTTTGTACTGTATTAAGAGTTAGAGAAGCAACCACCTTCCTAAAATATCTCTCTGGTTCAGTTACTGTATTACTTTTGCATGTGTTTAAAAAGTGTGTGGGGGGGGTGGGGGGGGGGAGGGAAAAGGAAAGAAAAGAAGAGGGGGGAGAGGGACAGAGGGGAGGAAGGGGAGGGGGAGGGGAAGAGGAAGGAAGCGGGGAGAGACAGAGGGGAAGGGGTAGGGGAAAACAAGATGAGAAGAGATGAGAGAAGAGGGGAAAGAAAGGGAAGGGAAGGGAAGGGAAGGGAAGGGAAGGGAAGGGAAGGGAAGGGAAGGGAAGGGAAGGGAAGGGAAGGGAAGGGAAGGGAAGGGAAGGGAAGGGAAGGGAAGGGAAGGGAAGGGAAGGGAAGGAGAAGGGGAAGAGGAAAAAAATCCTTGCCTATAGAAACTCTAAATTTATACTAGGTAAGGATCTGACAATGTACTTTTATAGTGGCCAAAGATCTTAATTTTCGTAATTTCTCTTTGCCAGTGGGATGAAAAGAAACAACAAAAACAAAATACATACAAAAAAAAAAGTCCTTCAGAAATAGGAAATATTCATAGCATTATATTTTAAGATAAATTATTAATAAGTCTGTAATGTTCATATAAATGCCTAACTGGAAAATGACAAAACAATGATTTTTTTTTTAATCCTTAAAAAATATTTTCCATCAGTGATTGTATTTATATTAATATAATAAAGAATGATAATATCAAACAATTTAGGCTTTATAAAATTCAAGCATTCAGCTTTCCAATGGATTTGGTATGGAACATAACCCATCTTTATTAGTATCTCAAGTTATATATATCTCAAATACTCTTCCAGTGAACTGCCAGCTGGCTTGTAAAGAGGAAAAAATATTCTACAGGGTAGAACACTAGCTTTAAAAAAGAAATCTCTAGCATTTCAACCCTTCTGAGGAAGTATTTTGGTCATTGTAAAGTTCCATAACACCTGAAGGACATCCTGGGAGACAGCAACATATGTAATGATAATGTGATGTCATTTTGTTTTTCCTGGTTGAGAAACAGAAAATGTGTATAAGTAATGTTAAAATGAAAAAAAAAAAATCCTATTATATTCTTGTCAGCCTTATTTATTTATTTTTAAGTGATGTAGTCTCTAATAGCTTAGGAATAGCTGCAATAACATAATAGTGTGTTTTGTCATGGATGCTAGAAAGGATGGAAAACAAAATGTTATAGCTAGCCTTAGAAACAAACTGTTACGAAGTCAGGACAAAGAAATTTACAGTGCTGGTTTATGGGCATGAAATTAGAATAAAGATTGTTAAAAATATATAATACTATGTTATATAACTCAAATTTTGACTTGTTTATTTAGTCTGTTTGTTGATTCTGCAAATTTTGCCTATAACAAACTGTCCATGCAACTCTTGCATTAAACAATATGTATTTTTCATGATATCGTTTCACACTGCAATATGCTGGCTACAAGTCCTTTCAAGTAATCAAGTTATATTGAATACAAACATAAAATAAAAAGCAGCAATAATTTACTCTCATTTTTAGCTTTATACTCTGACTCAAAGATATATACTCTCAGGTATTGAAGAGAGTACAGTATGTTGGCACACTGATGAATTGAAAATAAAAATATTGTGGTTGGATCAGACTCCTTGGCTTCATGGGAAATAGCGGAAGCATCATAAAAGTGGTATAACTGACTAGAGGATCAATTCCATTTTCATCCTTATCATCAAATTTGTTATGACAGTCACAGTGTCTATCACAGCAGTAACTATGCCATCATAAGCAATCTGGTTCCCAGTGCTAAAATATTGAAATGCTAAAACACTAATAAAACTTGCAAAAATCAGTTCTCTTCCAGTTCCAAATGGGTAATAGTTCCAAAGTTTGATCTTAAATTCAGTGCACAAAAGCATTCTAATTTTAGGAATTAAAAGTAAGGTTTCCCTGTAGGTTTTCCATGTTACAGCAAAACCTATGATTCTTGGATTTTCCAGCTAAAATTAAATGTACTACGAAGTCTATTTTAGAGGACCAGAATTTCAGTATATATGTTCAGGATATTCTCAGTTCTTAACTCACTTCTAAAATGGTGTAAGATTAGGGATTGGACTAAGTGGGTTTTAAAATTTGCAGTTGAAGGCAATCATCTCACAAATATTATCTTAAAGACCATTTTAATACCTCTCATCTTGGAAGGTTATGTCAGAATCAAGTTCTTGTAATAGAAAATAGACATGTTTTGAGTCTCTCTCTACTATTTAATGGATTTACAAAGAATTATCTTTTTTTGTTTGTTTGTTTGTTTGTTTGTTTTTCCTTCCTATGATAAGCATGTAAATGAGTTTTATTTGCATGTTATGGATTTTCTTCCTTGCATCAAACTGGAAGCCTGTTCTGAAATTATTCTTGTTTGAATTCATCCTGAGCATGTGTAATCAGCACACTAAACTACTGTTCCAGGAAAGGTACAGCAAAATGCCTTGTACAGCACCATTAATTGGTGCTATTGCTAGTGAAAATAGATAGTATAAGTGCAAAACTAAGAAGAAAAAAAAAAAGAGAAAGAAAAAAATAAATTAGCAACCATGACATAACATTTTCATCTCCCCTGTTTTGACAAAATCATGTTTCCAAGCAAGAAAACTTTACACTGCAGATATTTTACACAGGTCAGTTCTACTGACTCCAAGGTAGTCACTTGATTCCAGAGTCATTGGTTAAGATGGCTCTGGCATTTAATATAGCCGGTCTCTCTTCTCTTTCTGCATGGGATATGGTTTAGTGTCCAGGACACAGTGTGGCATAGATTCATAGATTTTATTTATTTATTTATTTATTTTTTTTGCCCTGACTAATCTATTGGCAAAGAGTTGTGCCAAATTCAAACCACCTGGCCTCCTTAAGGCTAATTGATTTTTTTTTTTTTTCCCTGTAAGGGAAGAATAGTAATTTTGAGGTACCTATTCAGAATTACGCTACCACTGAGAGGGAGTAGGAAAGGTTGTCTTGTCACCACTGTTCTTAAATACATATGTGAAGATATGTCCAAGACAGAAGATTACAGTCAGTTAGGGGAACGAGTGTGAATTATGAATTGAAAAAAGTTTGTCTGAGCTAGCATTAGTACTTGTCGGAGAAACAGAGTTCTTTTATAGTTTAAAATGCTAGTATTTTCCTTTCCTTACAGGAGTAAACGCATTTGGCTTAAGTGTTGCTTGATAGCTGACTACTAGGTTACACACCATATACATCTTTCAGCTTGAAGCCTTCATCATACCTGAAGGTTTTTTTTGTTTTTTTGTTTTTTTGTTTTTTTTTTTTCAGTTTTGAAGCTGTGTTGCTCATGCTACGCCCCAGGATCATCATTAGGATCAATTCATATTTCTATTTAATAGTAAGGATTATGTGTGAGTTCAGTTCACTGCTCATTTCTGTTCTAGAGCTGACTGCTTGGTTTCATTGTCTGCCATAAACTTGCTTTCATACGAAATACCTATAAGCAGCAAGCTTATGTTGCATATCTTTTGACATCCCACAGATCCTTAATAGATTTTCCATAGGCTTGCCACTGTACAATCTATATATTTTACAGCTTCTTTCCTTCCTGGTCTACATGTGACTATTTCTTCATGGTTTACTTTGGGCCTTTATTCTGTTTTAGCACACAGATGAGAACATGGGTGTTTGGGTATTAAAGAAAAATGTAGTGTGAATGTGATATTGATATTAGAATAAGATTCCACATATAATGTAATTGATATATGTAGGGTAATGTAAGTAGTAAAACTAAAAGATCTCTTTAAATGGCTCTATTTTCCATTGAAATGTGGAATAACTTTTGCAGTATTTGAAATCACACCTCAGAAACTGGAATTAAATACAAGCTGGATCATACTGTTGTATTAATTGTGGGTTTTAATTCTAATCTGAAAACGGCAAAACGTTAGTCTATCTTTTAATTATTAAGGTATTACATCAAATGAAATTTACTCGTTTATAAAAGTAGCTTGTAGGGAATAGTAATATACATTTATGATTCTGTGAATCAGAAAAGACACACTGCATATGAGTATTAGGTAAGATGTTAGGTACACTATTAAATAAGCCTTTTCTTGTGTTTCATTAAGTAGTCTGGGGTAAAGCTCTAGAAAAGATAATACTGTCTTGCCTTCATTAGGTTTGAGAAGAAAAGTGGAAAGAAGAGAAATCAGACTTAAAAAAAATTCAAAATTTCAGTTTCCATCAAGATTTTAGAAGGAAAAAAAATAATATATCAGTCATAAACTACATTCCAGTATTTAGATCTCAACTCTTTCTCAATTTTATGCTATCAGATTCAAGTTTTCTTGTTAATTGGCTTGCTAAAAAAATATATGTGAAGAAAGATTTTTATCTTTTGGAAAATATGATAGCAGGTAAACAGCATTGAACACAGTGAGCTCACACTATGATCATATTTAGTTATGACTACGTCCTTTAATAACTTTTCCATATGATTATTCCATTGAAGGTGTTTTTTTTTTCTTTTTTTTTTTCTTTTTTTTTTTTCACCAAAAGAAATGACCACAATGCAATGCCACACACACACACAAAAACAAACAACTGAACAACCAAGAACCCCCAAAATAGAAGTGACCACAATACTTAGGTTCTGTTGTTTTTTTCTAGATGTACTTTTGTTTTGTTTATATGAATAGGAAAAAAAAAAAAGGTAGCTAAGTTCATAAGGTAACAATAAGAAACGGTGTGATTTTTCAAAATCTATTTCTTTCAAAGAATTTCTCACATTGCCAGTTCAGTCTTTTCAGTGCTCAAAATGGCAAGCTCTGTGTGTTCTATATGATCTTTAAATAATAGAAGATGACATATACAGGTAGTCCATCACTTTAGCAGTTTACTAGAGACCAGATTGATGACCTTTGTTTGCTCCCACAGTATTCAGTGATGTAATGAAAATATGTATTCATGATTAAAACACATGATAAAATTTCTGAAAGAAGAACCCAACAGTTCAATAGTTAAAATAGCTGAAAAAAAAAAAAGTGTTTACTCTCTTTTTTATACATCCATGTTTTTATTTATTTTTTATTTATTTTAAATCTGGAAATTCAGACAGAATTAAAATATCCAAAGTATAAATTATTATTTTAAAAAGAAAAGCACGAACATCTCCATCTCCTGAATATTTGCACTGAGTATTAACACAAATATATTTGTACATGAATGTTAAATAGAGAAATGAAAGGTGTATGATTAATAACAATATGCAAATTTGAAACTAATTTATTGGTGTTATACAAAGGGCAAACTAGGATAGTGTTTGGCCAAATATGTTTACATACTTCCTATTTGCATGAGTTTATTGAACATGCAGTGTGAAAACACCCATCTTTGCATAAAGACTGGATAAGCACTTTTTTTTATTTCCAAATAACTGCTCAACTGCTCAAGTTTCAAAGCCTCAACAGTTGATCCAGCCCTCCTATACCTCTCTTGTTCTACTTGGAAAGAGGGCAGTGGATTCAACCATGTTCTGCAATATGTGATCAAACAGTAACAATATCAGGACGGTATAGATCCCTCTGTCCCTTCTTTTCATTGTTGAGTCATGAAGCTTCAGTGTTCTGATTAACCTCGGGTATTGGGAGAGGTCTTTTCCCCTTGCAACATAGTGTTTTACATTTTATAGGAAAAATTGCAGAAAGTTCTGTTCAGTGGATTTCCTGACTACATTTACAGAAGCGGGCTTTATATTCTATGTCATACTCTGCAAACTTTGAAAAGGAATCAATCTCATCATAAATGGTTTTCTCATTATTTAAAATGTATACTCCTATTTTTATCTTCCTGCTTTGGTGGGAAATACATCCTCTTTTGTCTTTATTTTAAATAAAATATATGAAAAATATACAAAAACAGATTTTATCCTTTATTAACTTCTTCCTTTAAGTTTTTCAAAGAAGGGTTACAATTTGACTTAGATACCTTCCATCTGTCACAATAATCTTGCTTTTATTTTGACTTCTCATTCCTGTCTTATCAAATATCACATGAATCATTACCATTTGTTTGCCATCCCTTTCTTTTGTTTTGTTTCTCTCCCTCCAAACGATTAAAACATCAGGTTGAATGAGAGGTTAGAAGTACACTGTGATTCACATTTGCCCCATCTTATTAAAACAAATAAACCAACCAGTTATATAATTTAAATGTGCTTGAGCTATGACTTGCAGATGCTTTTATCAGCTCTAGGCTGAAGAGGTTGTGTGCATTCAGGCATGCATGTACAACTGTTCTTTGAAAGGGACAAACCTCATTAGATTACAAGTGCCTGGAAATAACTTCTGAGAAAATAGCTGCCATTTTTGATAAAGCAACTTCCTAAAAGGAAACACAATTTGTTATGTTCTTTAGCACAGGTGAACAGCTTTTCTTTTATTTAGATAAAAGTAGCCCCCTTTTAAGTCACAATATTTTGTTTCTTTTCTTTCTTTTAATCTATTAAATTGAGGGTGGATCATGGTATGTTTCACTCTTACATTATAGCTTATAAAATGATCAGGAAGAGAGCTGTAATGATTCTTAAGTTACAAAATATGTTTCATTAACTTACAATAAATTATTTCATTTACTTACCACCCTATCTTTTCCTGTAGAGAGAGTCAGAAAGTTCATAATTACATCAGCTTGCTAGAACTGGTGTTAGCAATTTTTTGAATGGCTATAGGCTGTGGCAGTGGTGAGCATATATTTAATTTCAGTACAAAGTTTCTTTTTTCTTTAATGAGCATGTGGACTAGTTCTGGGGATTTTGTGTTGCAATGTGTGGTTTTAAAAGAGATATCTAAGTTCACATCAGCTCAGTCACCAGTGGTGGTGATAGACTTCCAACGTGTTTTTTTTTTCTGTTATTTTTTTGTTTGTTGTTAATGTAGTCCTTTGAGATTTCAGCTATAACAGTGTTGTACCTTGCTAAGAACAATAAAACAGACAGAAAACATCACCACACACAAGGAAGAGAAAGGTTAAAGGAAGACAGAAGAACAGGGAGGTGAACAGGGAAGTCAAAGATAATTTCTGAGTCAGAGCTGTTAATAGAGATCCTGTCCTTTCTTTCAGTTGTATTTTTATTAATGTGAGAGAAATCAATCTAAAATGGGGGGTTCTTCACTTTGAAAACATAAATAGCTAAGTAGGTCTACCATGTAAACATTCTTAAGACCTTTTTTGAGTGAGGATCACTTTAATCAATGGCCTGTGCATATTTGACAAAATTATGTTAATAATAATTAGGAATTCCAGTGACAAAAATTGGGTCTAGTTTGTTGTAAAGGTTCCTGGATTGTGGGCTGGCATTTACTGTTCTATGACTCACCAATTAAAATCATAAAAAATAATACCAGTAATAATCAACCAAACAAAATAAATCCCAAACTTAATCTTACTTTTCCAAAGTTTCCATTGAGATTCCTGATTTCCTTATTCATTTTTCTTCTCATACATTTTTTTTTTAATCAAAAAATCTCTGTGGGTTTCTTTCTATTAGCCGTCCATGACATTCTGCCAAAAATTCTGTGATTTTTTTTTTCTATTTCCTTTTTATTCCAGAGCTCCTCACTGTAGGAAACTCCTTACCCAAGTACTGTGGAGAGTTTTCCTCAGTACTCTTTTCTGTGGTATCTTCTGACTAAATTCAGGTGTGACATCACACCTTTGATGTTGATTTGCAGATTATCATAAAGACTGCAGTATTCACTCATTATATTCATGTTTATCACTGTTATCATGTTTATTTTTAAAGCAGTTCTCAGAATACAGTCTAAAATATGATGTATTTGGATGGCAAACATCCCTGATGTGACTTGCAGTGAATGACAGAAATACATGCATTATCTTCTAATGTATGATTTATTTTGTTTGCAACTAAAATCACAATTAACTTTTCATTGTAGAATTTTATCATTTTACAAGGATGCATATTAATGAGAATAATATTTGAGAGGCTTTATATTTTTAACTCAAGAAAATGTTAGGACCACAGATATACTATAGGCTGGCCATAGAACAGTAGTGTGAATTATCCCCGAGTTGACATCTCTGTGGAAATGTATTTTAAGGCATATGATTTATTTCAGCATTGCAAACTTTTATGCTAGATCCATTTTTTTTATTGTTGTTTTTTTTTTGTAACATTTATGACCTTTTAACTACTCATGCATGTTCATTCAAAAGCCTCAAAGTGAGTCTTAATTAAAAAGAGTTGATCTAAAAAATTCTCCCTTACTCTGGCTAGAATTTCTGTCATATCAGTCCACAGCCCAAAACAAATGAGATTTAACAGTAGTAGTGTTTTCACTTTTAGTTACAAGCATGAGCTTATGTGATCTTGTTGAACACTGCCATTTGCAATAGAACAATTAAAACAGATGACAATCTGCTAATCATGCACAATTCTATTTAGAAATTTAGCAGTATCTTCCCAATTTGTGTTTTTGCTTGAATTCCTCTGAATGAAATGATATTTTATGTATTTACATTATGTGTTTAAGTGTATAATTCTGAGGTAGTTTACTATGAATCATTGATTTTCAGCAAGCTAAAAGGACATTGACTATTTAAACATTTTTAGAGAATACTGTGTGTGTGAGAGAGTTTGCGTAGTATATGTTTATGTTTATATATATATGTTCATGTGAAAAATCCATATTTGTTTTGCCTAAAGTGTTTTTTATGCATATAAATAAATTCTGCATTTGCTAACAATAGAAAGTAATGTAACGTAGGCATATACCAAATAAAAGCAGATCTGCAGGCAGGAAGCAGAGGTGTGCTCATGATTTGGGATTTAGGATTAATAGTTATGTCATGACTTGTAGATTTTGCTTGTAATTTTAGCCCTGAAAACATGAAGGGCTATCAGTGGTAATGCTCCACTCGTATTCAGATAGGAACGCTTGCTACACCTAGAGGCAAAGTGATTTAGATGGCTTTGAAAACAACACTGAGAAGTTCCAGTAATTTAGAAGAACCTTTGGACAGTGAGAACCAAGATGGTAACAGTGAGGAAGAAGGCAATAGGGTCTGGAAAAGGAAAAGGGACAGTAATCAGATAGAGTTATAGCATTTGGCCACCACATGGTACAAAGTTATTATTCCTCTTCAAAGCTGGGAGTTACCTCTCTTTTTCCTACCATAGTTTGAAGTCATCTTATTTCTGGAAGTGCAGTGCTTTTTACACAGTGTACATTCTTCATGAATGGCTACATAAAATTCTCAGCTACAGACAGGAGCATACTAGACAAAAAGTATAAAGAAATTATTTTTGTTTCTTCTTTGCCCAAACTCATGATTATTTTGAAAGGGTGGTAGGCAGTTCTATTTTGTGACTTTTTCCATGTTGGCACAATACATGCCACCTTTTATAAAGAAAAGGATATTCATTTGATGCCTCATTTTTCCTGTGATTAATCTTGAGAAAATAAAGGAATTAATTTACAATTATTATCATATTTCAAACTCTTACTAAGTATGACTTAGTCATGGAAGTGCTTTATCTACATCATAACATGACAGCACTGATTTTAAGATTGTAATGTCAAATTCTTCCTGAATTCTGAATCCTGAATCCTGAAAAATATGCTAAGGAAATTAGTCAAACAAGTTAATAGAGAATATTTCATAAGAAGCCTAGCAATGATATTAGACCAGCTGCTGAGTCCCTATATAACATTTTAAGTCTATTATGAATACAGATGATGCCCTTTTAATAGTCTGTTGTCTGGGTAGTAGAACAGGAAGATTTATGTTTATTGTATGTATCCATCGTAAATGTTAGTAAATTGTATAAAGAATCGTCCTACTTTGTAAGAAAGATGCTTTGTAAAGCTGGTCATTTCTATTACTGTTCATTGTCTATAGATACAGAATACTGGTTCTGATAACATCTTCCATTAATAATGAAAAATCTCCTATTGACTGCCTATCTCCTACCACTGCCAGATAGGGTTCTAAAGCAGTGTAAAATATATCAGGCTGTTAAAAATTGTACTGCTGTTCTCTCCAGATTGTTGATCTTTTGTTGGCTTCTACAAGGATTCATCTTTCTACAGCTGTAATTTTAATTCAGAATGTTTCAATAAATATTTCATTTACAAATGCATGTGGAGGCCTAATATAGTAAAATAAAATACAAGTTACTGTCTGTAGGTTATCCTAATGTTTAGTTGTGGGAATTATGCATAGCACTCATTAGAAAGTCAGCATTCAAGATCGCCAAAGTGCTGGTATACACACAGAGTAATTCTTGTACAGAGGTATCCAGACAGCTTTAGTGCTGTAAATGTCTACTGTGTTTATTCAAAATGTGTAGGAGAATTATGTGTGACTATAGCCACTAGTAGCTCTGGCATGCTGCAGCACTTGCTGTAGGTTTTCTTTTAGGTGGTTTACCAGGCCTTTAGCTTCACCAAGTTCACTTTCAAAGCTTTATT
The DNA here is from genome assembly GCF_965140915.1 of Aythya marila. Lineage (NCBI taxonomy): Eukaryota > Metazoa > Chordata > Aves > Anseriformes > Anatidae > Aythya > Aythya marila. Next base: position 41,716,246 of record NC_139042.1, on the reverse strand, counting down.
CTCTCCTGAATTCCCATAAGCATTTTAGTAGCTCTCTTCATGCATCAAAGAAGAATAAAAAATTCTTTAAGGCCTTACTCAATTTTTTTTAATCCCTTTTCAGTACACAAAGACTATAAAGAGCAAAGAGAATGTAGAAATGGTTCTGAGTGGAAGCACTCCAACTGGTGGGAAGGTCATCATCCACTCCGCTAAAGTGTAAAACCAGAGGGACACTAGATAAGAATCACTGTAAAAGTGGGAGAGATTCTTTTCACACTTTTTTTTTTTTTTTTTTTTTTTCCTGTGCAGTTTTGATAGAAACCAGACAATACATGTAAAAACTGGAAAAGGGTATGAAGAAGGGGTGTATTTATTCAGTTAGATGTGATGTACACTTGTATAATTTCTAGTTAAACTTTTCTTTCTTTCAGCAATTAAAGGAAGCCTGTGGAAGTGAAGTAGCACATTTCAATAATAACTAACCATTTGAAAAAAATCAGTAATCTTATATAAATTCTTAGCACACAACTGTTTTCCTGTGTAATAAGATCTCATTCAAAATTTTACAAATTTTAAAAACCAATTTTGAGTAAGAGGTTAAACTAAGAAAACCAAAACAGATATAAGAATCTCTGAAATTTTATAAATATATGCTGATCTACTTCACTTGGTCCAAAAGAAGGTGTTCAAGCAGACTTCAGGAGTTGTCTTACTACTTGTACATTCAGATGGATTACAGTCTGAAATATAAGTAGCATTTCATAGTTGTGCACCATGGAGTATTAATATGTTTCACAATGTGCTTTACTCACAAGACAGAAACAATTTATATTCTGCAGTACAGCAAAATAAGCATGTATCGTCTGTTTCCTCTTTAAATTTATTTATTTATTTATTTATTTTGTATTACTATGAGCATAAGATGTTTATGCTCCCAGAAAAGAAAGATTTGGTTTCTATTTATAAATTAGGTGAAAATATGTTATGTCTCTTCAAGGTTATATAGGTCAACAGTTACTAGATGGGTGAGCTTGCTCGCCATGACACATATCTCACTTAAATATATGCTCCTCACTTGGGTGGAAAAGAATAGTGAGAAAGACTTGCTTACATCTTTAACATAGTAATTGTTCAGTTAATCTCATTTATGGGAGAAGGAGGCTATACTTCGCTGATATGGATTAAATATTGTATACTGGGTTCTATATAAATAGCTACAAATGTGCACAATGGTTACATTACATGGTATATTTAACAACATAACTAAATCAGAAAGTATGAGCTATGCCTTTAGTGATGGGAGTATTAACAATTGCATGCAAGAGTATTTTTGCTCTGCAACCATGAAGGAAATAATTGCTGTTCAGCATTATTCAGTTAAGTTTGCATATCAGTAAAAACACATGCACAGGGGCTCCACCTGCGTTCCTAGTGCCCTCACACTGATATGAGTACAGCATACATTAAAGCTTTAGGAGGTGCTACAGTATTCACAACTTAAAAAGTGTGTATAATTTTTAATGGTGTTAATTTGACCACTGTCACATGAAATAACAATGATGGTGTTCAATCTTCTTATTTTTTATTTTTTAATATTAAAACACAAATTATGGTAGGTGGCAATTTAGAGAATTACACTGTTTTTGAATCCTGTGTTTTTTCTCCCTTATTTTTGATTCATTGCAGATATAATTATATAAAGGAAATGTTTGTTTTTCATATTCTAGATGGAAGACTTTATTTGAAAACTACTGTCATGTATTGAATTTTTCCTGCTGAAGATACCTGTGCTATGGTAAAGAACTTTGCAGTAAGACATTCACCCATAAGGAGTTCTGTGGAAACAAAGTGTTTTCAAGGCAACTTCCTCAACTTTATTCATCAATGTTCTTCAGTAATGTAAGAAATTCTTCAAGAGCATCCTCCTTTGGTTATCTCCTGTGGCTCAAGCTGGAGATCTAGAGAATGTTTGTAAATGTACATAAGTAGCATTCTTCTTACAGTAAAAATCTTCATCTGTGCACCGGACTATTGTACTAAAATTACACACAGGTCAGAACAAGGCTGAGTATTCCCTCTTCCAAGGAATGCAAACTCTGTCCTCATCTGATGATTCTATATTTGAGCACATCAAATGATCCTTCCAGCAGTGTCCAAGTACACTTATGGACTGTTATATCATACTGAAACCAGCATGACAGCTCAGAAATAAACTTGGAGAGGGCATAAGAGGATTCTTATTAAAAAAAAAAGAAAAAAAGAAAAAAAATGAAAAAATGAAAAAAAAAGAAAAAGAAAGAAATGATACCTTCAGTTTTCAAACTATGATCATGGGTTTTCTTCTAAAGACATTTTTCCACATGCTTTCCAAGAGACCAACACATGTATGTTAGACTACATTAAGTAAAATGGAATTTTGTGTAAGTGAAAAGAAGTGCTGAATGTAAAGAAACTGTTTTACTGTTCACAAAGTCTCTTTTCCTAAAATAATAATAATAAAAAAATACAATAAAAAGAGTAATAATTTCTCATTGTAAACTGGCAGGGGTTTATGAAATAAAAGACTTTGCTTCTTATTAAACTGTTGGTCACATGTACAGTATATAACATGAATCACACAAGGAAGGTATTATGTATGCAGTAGAAAACTAGCGTTTAGGAAATGAAAATTTTAGATAATATTGTTTTGTCACCCTGTTGGTCAGAAAGACAACTTTCTAGTTTTAACGCATGCAGGCATGTAAATATTTGTCCTGGAGTCACAGTATTACTGAATGAGATCTTAAGCATCTGGTAACAAGTCAGAATTCTGTATCAGCCACTTTTATTTGTATATTGAGCCCTGGTTAGTGCCCTGATTAGTGCACTGTTAAGAATGGACTGTGGCTGAGCAGCAAGTCAAAATGCCAGAAATATTTTTATATGTTAATGTCATATTACGTAAATGTTGCTAAAAAAAAAAGAGAACCTAGCAAACACTTGATGTATCAGTCCAATTCCACGTAGAACTGAGTGATACAGTTGAAGTCTATTGTCCCTCCCACCTTGATGGGTGGTTATGTGTTATTTTCACTGTCTTTATGAAAGCTACAATATGTGTTTTCACCTTTGTGCTGATAACTGGAAGTAAGCTGCAACACAATGCTTATTACGTTACTAAAAATTATGTTCTTTGCTTTGCATACCTTTGGGTTACCCCTTTAAAGACTGATTTTGTGAATCAGCGCTATTCCTGTAAGTTTTGTGATTACTCTTTCTTCATCTTAAATGTTTTATGCATATAAGATATTATTTATTACATGGAAACATATCAGAATCTTAAATGTCTAAGATGCCTAACTTAAAGCAAATATTTCTTTAAAAATATTTCTGATTGGAAATTAATATTATTTTGTCAAAAACTACAACAACAACAACATTTTGTAAACACTAGCACTGAGCTTCTATATTATAGTTTGTAGGTCTTCCTTGCAATACTGGTACACATTTATTTTGTGTGGTTCATCTTTACTTCACCATGATCCTTTTTTAACAATAGAAAAGATGTACATACAAATTCACGTCGTGTTTTCTTTCTTTTTTTTTTTTTTAATATTGAGCAATATTTTTCATTAAATAATGTTATCTAATACTTTATAGTCATATTATTTTCTAGCCATGATTCTTTCATACTTTTCATAGTTGCTTGAACATATATGGGATTCTGTACTCCAAGTTTTTTCATATGCAGTCTTTAAAGGGTTAACAGCTGTAAAGTTAGATGAACTTGTGGCAAGCTTTTGAATCATTCATATCTGAAGGAGAATTAAAAGCCTACAACTGAAATATGTAGTAGCATTTACCATTGCTCTGATCCTTGCATAGAGTCACCTGTAAGTAGGGTTTAGTAGTTTTACAGTGTATACTTTCAAGACCTTTGGGAATGCCTCAGTGTTTGGCTTGGTACATAAATGGAAATACTAAGGATTATGGGGAAACCAATTTATAAGTTGGATGTCTAGAAAGAATCTTGCTAAAAACTGTAAATATTACAGACCATGAGATATTAACGTAAGTTGAATTTTTTGCCCCTCTTTAGTTATACAGTTTTTTTTTTTGTTTTTGTTTTTTTAATATAGATTAAGAAGAAAAGTTGTGCTCATGATATTGTTTATATGCTTTTGTAATCTTAAAGATATTAATGTCTAGTTGTTCTATATTATAACCACATTTGCGCTCTATGCAAGCCCTTGGAACAGAACATACTCATCTTCATGTAGGATCTATGAAAATTGTCTATTTTTATCTATATATTTAAAGTTTTCTAAAAATGAAAAAAAGGTTATTACAAATTTTGTTGTACAAAATCTGTACAAAAATCTGTTTTTACATCATAATGCAAGAATTGGAAATTTTTCTATGGTAGCCTAGTTATTTGAGCCTGGTTTCAATGTGAGAACCACGTTTACTGTTATTGTATTTAATTTTCTTTTCTTTTCAACAATCTGCTAATAAAACTGTCTGAAATCTCCCTGCGATTTTATTTACAGTTCATCTTTATTAAATTTTCTGAAATGTATAACATCAGAGGAATATTTACTTTCTAATGGGAGGCATCTAAAAACAACATAAGTCAGCTCTTTGTAATGTGTGAAGAACAATGTTGAATGATTTTATTTAACATGCAACTGCTTCTATCTCTAATATGAATTACTGTGGTGAAAAACATCATAAAAGCACACTCTGTGGTTATTGTTTAACAAGCAGATTTTCTTTTTTTTTTTTTTTTTTTTTTTTTGCCAACTAAGCAAACTGCCCCTATCTACATGATTTATTTATGTACATCTCTCAGTTTATGAAGCTGTTATTTGTACCTTTTTCCTTTATACTGTGGTATTCCCATGATTCTTATTTCACAAAGCTTTGTGCTGAATAATGTAAAGTGGACACATTGATGGAACAAAACATATTATTCCCCTAACTACAAAAATGCAGGAGTAATCCAGTTGTTTTTGTCTCATGTCTCCTTCATTTTGGTATCCTAACACATTTTTTAACAAACATCAAGCATTCAAACATTTAAACATGCATTTGAAATAAAATAATTACTTCTGCCTTAGTATATCCTTAAATGCTATTTTGAGAGAGAAAAGAAAGATGGTTTAAAACAAAGAGTAAAAATGATTATTTAAAAACAGATCTGAAAACAAGATAGTTTTGTTACAGAAAATTCAAAAGTCAGAGATGTATGATTGATTTTGATTACTGTCCCTATTGCTTACTTTGCCTTGTCTTTCCTTCTAAACCATACCTGCCTGCTTCTGCTTTCCTTAGGGAACATGCTTGTTTTGGAAAGTTGAAGAGATTATCTCTCTTGGACCAACCTATTTCATTATCCCTGGATAGTCTGGGGATTGCAAGTGTGAGATTGACAGGCTTCCTGGATTTCAGCATGTTCTTATTGCTGGCTACTTAATTGAGATTTTGGCTAGCCGTATTACAGTCTCCTTTTGTCTGTGTTGAAATGTTCCACATATCTACATTAGTAAGCACCCCAGCTATGCCATAGCCAGTTCACCTACATTAGCTGTGGGACAGTTAGAGCATATAAGGGAAGAAGCATTCTCTTTCTCCATCTTTCTCTTAGAACAGAACATTCTCTGGAGTAATAGACTATCAATTTACCCATGTGTTTTTAAAGTATCCAGGAAATAGCTTCTCTCAACTCTTACCTGCCCTCCTGTAGGTTCCACCATATGTCCAATGAAAAATCATTACTTACAGTAATCATTGCTAACAGTTAAACAGTAGCTGGGATTTAACAGGGTTAAGGTTGGATGGGCCAATAGTCAATCAGATGTAGGTATTCCCCGTTACAGTGAAACTAAGCACTATCAAAGCTCAGGACAAAATTAAAAAAGATGTCACCCTATGTATATCTTGCTTGTAACTTAATAATAGATTATGGTCAGATCCTTAAGAAGTTTGGAGTCAGAATCTAGATGTCCAAAGTTTTAGGAAAATCCATCTTTAAGGAACCAACAGACTCAAATAATAAAGAATCATTATCATTATCATTCTTTTTAACTATGGAAAGAGATTTAAAGCTTTTTTTTTTTTTTTTTTTTTTTTTTTTAACCTGAAAGTTAAACCCCTCTAATTGTTAAAGGCACTATAAATTACTGAAAATTGATCATTTGTTATTTGCTTTCATGTTATTTGACACAAGACTGTCCAATAAACAAAGCTTGAGGCCAAGATTTTCAAGTGTGACTACTGATTACAGGTACTTCAAGTTTTGTCAACCAAACTTCAGACCTTTTCAATGCCTTTTATGAAATAAAATGTTCTAGCTCAAAGTTCTGTAAAACTCAGTTATGTATTTCTTCAGTAGCTGCCATCTAACTTTAACATTATCCACAAGATAATAGAGAATTTACTAGTATGTCTTAGCCTAGTGTGCCTAGTGGCAGCTCACCCTGATCAATGTTAATGGTCCTGCCACTCCATTTCAAACATAAGCCTCAAAGACTTTCTGAAATTCAAGCTTTTAAAAATGAAGCTAGAAATCCAAAAATTCAGGTATCCAGAGTATTTGGAAGCTTTGAAAATATTCATACAAAGACCAAACACTACTATGCAATTCAGAAGAATTTGTATATGGTCTGTGGATAAAAATGATTTCTTCATCAAAGTTATATAAACAATGGTTACTGTAGTCCAGTGAATTGGTTAATTGATCCTCGAAATTTGGATCATAGAGATAGAACCAGATTCATTTTACTGTGTGTAGGAGAAGGACAGGGAGCAATGGATAACAGTTGCAATGAAGGAAATGATGTGGGGTGGGAGATGGAAATCAGAATGAGAGTGACTAAGCACTAGAACAATTTTCCTGGAGAACTTCTGGGAACTGTCTTTGGAGATTTTCAAAACTGATGTGAACAAGGCCATGAGAAACCCAATCTAACTTTTCCTAGTTTAAAGCAGGTTAGCATAAATGACCTTCTGAGGTTCCTTCTAACCAGAGCTTTTTATGGTTCTACAGCTACAAAATTTATAAGCATGATGAACTTTTAGGCACTTGTTGTGGTTTAACCTGGCTGGCAGCCAATCATTATACAGCGGTTTGCTCACCCCCTCTCCCTCTGGGAGGAACTACACTACAGGAACTGTATCCTCTACTACAGTACGTAACAGGTTTGACAGGGCGGGTCCAGCTTGGTTAGCAGAGCCCCCAGTATTGACTAAAAAGGTGGCCTTTGCCAAGCATGTATACCAATTTTTGAATGTTCCAGCACCCATTGCTTTCAGTGTAGTCCTTAACAACCCATTGTATTGCTTAACTTTCCCAGAGGCTGGTGTATGATAAGGGATATGATACACCCAATCAATACCATGCTCTTTGGCCCAAGTGTCTATAAGGTTGTTTCAGAAATGAGTCCCATTGTCTGTCTCAATTCTTTCTGGGGTGCCATGTTGCCAAATAGGCCCAGGATAGCGTTCCAGGCAGTGGCATTGGGCACAGGATATGTTTCCAGTCATCTGGTGGTTGCTTCCAACATTAGTTTGCTTCCATGTGGAAGGTTAGGTTGCTTCTACATGGCACTTGCCATTGTGGGTTTGAGGGAGTGTGATGTAATCAATCTGCCAGGCCTCTCCATATTTATATTTCAGCTATTGTTCTCCATATCAAAGAGGTTTTGACCACTTGGCTTGCTTGATTGCAGCACATGTTTCACAATCATGAATAACCTGTGCAAGTGTCCATGGTCAGATTCACCCCTTGATCACAAGCCCATCTGTATGTTGCATCTCTGCCTTGATGGCCTGAAGTGTCATGGGTCCATTGAGCTATAAATAATTAATCCTTATGTTGCCAGTCCAGGTCCACCCAAGCCACTTCAGTCTTATCAGCCTGATCCACCTGCTGGTTGTTTCAATGTTCTTCAGTGGCCTGATACTTGGGTACGTTGACCTTCTACATTATGTACTTTTACAACCAGGTTCCCTACCTGGGCAAAAATATCTTGCCACAATGCAGCAGCCCAGATGGGTTTGCCTTTGCTTCCATTGCTGTAACCACCCCTAAAGGGCATTTGCTACCATCCATGAATCAGTACAGAGACAGAGAACTGGCCACTTTTCTCGTTCAGCGATTTCTATAGTCAGCTGTGTGGCTTTCACTTCACTTTCACTTTTCACTTCTGCAAACTGACTCGATTCACTTCCTATCGCAGCAGCTTCTGCAACTTGTCATGTAGGACTCCATACAGCAGTCTTCCACCTCCGATGGTTTCTCACAATACAACAGCACCCATCACTAAACGGGGCATATTGTTTCTCATTTTCTGGTAAATTGTTGTACAGTGGGGCTTCTTCAGCACGGGCCACCTCCTCCAATGGGATATCCCAAAATATTTGCCTTCTGGCCAGTCCATAGTCACTTCCAAGATTCCTGGGCGACTGGGGTTTCCTGTTCGAGCCCCCTGAGTAATCAGTGCAACCCACTTACTCCATGTAGCATCATTTGCATGATGTGTAAAGGGGATCCTTCCTTTGAACATTTAGCCCAGTACAGGCAGTCAGGGTGCCAGGAAGAGATGTGCTTCAGTACCAACCACTTCCAAAGCAGATCAAACTCTCTCATGTGCTGCCAATATCTATTTTTATGGTTGCAGTGTAGGGCCACAGATACAGAGGGCTTCAGATCCTCTGTATCCCTAACTCCCAAACCCTACAGATTGACCTCAGGTTTCCCCAGGCTCTTTCTGCCAAAGGCTCCAGGTGGGGCCATTCTCCCCAGCTGCAGTGTAGAGCACATTCTTTACATCTGGTCCTGTTTGGACTGGCCCAAGGGCTAATGCATGAACTACTTCCTGCTTAGTTTGTTCAAACACTAGCCATTGCTTGGGCCCCCATTTGAAATTGTTCTTCTTACTGGTTAGTTGATAGAGTGAGCTTACAATCACTATTTACAATACTAATTTGGAATGTGCATTCTCCAAAACACCACGACACCTGGGAAAGTTTGTCTTTCTTTTTTGCTAGTTGGTGGAGACATAGCTGTTATTTTGTTGATCACATCTACTGGGATTTGATGACGTCCATCTTTATTCCGTCATTTTATTCCTAAAATCTGGATCTCTTATGCATGTCCTTTGACTTTATTTTGTTTTATGGCAAAAACAGCCTTCAGAAGGATTTAGACCATTTTCTTCACTTACTCAAAAACTTCCTCTGCTGTGTCACCCCACACAATGATGCCATTGATGTATTGCAGGTGTTCAGGAGCTTCCCCCTGCTCCAGTGCAGACTGGATCAGTCCATGGCAAATGGTAGGGCTGTGTTTCCACCCCTGGAGCAACCAATTCCAGGTGTAATGGGCACCTCTCCAAGTAAAAGCAAACTGTGGCCTGCACTCTCCTGCTAAAGGGATGGAGAAAAATGCATTAGCAATATCAGTTGTGGCATACCACTTGGCTGTCTTTGATTCCAGTTTGTACTGGAGTTCTAGCATGTCCGGCACTACAGCACTCAGTAGTGGCTGTAGTGGGTTTACGTGGCAAGGTTTTGGTAGTAGGGGGCTATAGGGGTGGTTTCTGTGAGAAAGATCTAGAAGCTGCCCCATGCTTGGGAAGGGCCCCATTGTTTTCCAGATCTGAGCCAATAAGCGATGTTGTTTGCGCCTCTGTGAGAGCGTATTTAAGACAGTGAAAAAAACGCTGCACCAGACAGCAGCCAGGAGTGAGAGAACAGCCTTGCACGTGCCAAGGTCAGTGTATGAGGGAGGGGGAGAGGTGCTCCAGGCGCAGGAGCAGAAGTCCCCTGTGGCCTGTGGTGAGGACCATGGTGAAGCAGGATGTCCCCCTGCAGCCCATGGAGTACCACAGTGGAGCAGGGTTCCACGCTGCAGCCCGTGGAGGAGACCACGGTGGAGCAGGTGGCCCTGCACCGACGGAGGCTGCCGCCTGTGGAAGACCCCTGCCGGAGCAGATTCCGGGCTGGACCTGTAGCCCGTGGAGAGGAGCCCACGCAGGAGCAGGTGACCCGGCAGGAGCTGCCACCCATGGGGGACCCAGGTTGGAGCAGTTTTCTCCTGAGGGATGGACCCCGTGGTACGGACCCATATCTGGAGCAGTTCTGGAAGAGCTGCTGCCTGTGGGAAGCCCACGCCGGATCAGTTCATCAAGGACTGAATCCCGTGGGTGGGACCCCACAGCACAGGGGACGAGAGTGACCGAGAAGGAGCGGCAGAGAAGAAGTGCTGCAGACTGACCATAACCCCCATTCCCCGTTCCCCTGCGCCGCTCGGGGGGAGGAGGTGGAAGAGGGTGGATGGAGGGGGAAGGTGCTTTTGTTTTTTTTTTTTCCTTTGTTTTCTCACTTCTCTCGCTTGTTAGTTGTAGGCAATAAATCTTACTATCTCCTTATGCTGAGTCTGTTTTGCCCGTTACAATAATTATTGCGTGATTTTCTTGTCCTTATCTCAATCCTTGAGCCCTTTTTCACATATTTTCTCCCCATTCCTCTTTGAGGAGGGAGAGTGAGAGAGCGGCTGTGGTGGAGCTCGGCTGCCCACTCGAGCGGAACCACGACAGTGGCATGACTCCACTCATGCCACGATAGTCTACTATCAGTCTCCACTCACCATTACATTCACACTGGCCATATGGGACTATTAAAAGGTGAATGAGTCTTGCTGTTCATTCCTTGGTTCTCCAGTTGATGTATCAGCTCATTGATGGGTATCAGGGAGTCTTGGTTTGTGTGATATTGCAGCCGGTGCACAGTTGTGGTAGCAATTGGCACCTGTTGTTCTTCCACCCTGAGTGACCCCACAACAAAAGGGTCCTCTGAGAGACCGGCCAATGTAGACAATTATTTAATGTCCTCGGTCTCTAAGGTAGTTATGCTGAAAGCCCACCAGTACCCTTCTGGGTCCTTGAAATATCCTCTCCTAGTCTATGCCAAGGATGCACAGAGCACCGGGGCTAGTCACAATACGATGCTTTTGCCACTCATTTCCAGTAAGACTCATTCAGCCTCCAATACAGTTAACTGCTGGGATATACCTGTCACCCCATAAATACAGATGGGTTCTGGCCCTTTATAGCTTGATGGTATTACAATACACTGTGCACAGGTGTCTACTAAAGCCTTATACTTCTGTGCATCTGCTGTGCCAGGCCATCGAATCCACACAGTCCAATAAACTTGACTGTCCATTTCCTCCCCCTGGATGGAGGCAGGACCCCTCTGATCCTGGTCGGAATCTTCATTTCTGTGTCTGTAGTACTGCCTACTATTGGAGCAGCAATTTTCTCAGAGAACCACATTTTTTTCCCAATTGTTTTTCCTTGCAACTCATGTACTCATGCCTCTAGAATTGAGATAGATTTTCCATCCTATTTTCTCATGTCTTCTCCATGGTCATGTAGGTAAAACCACAGGGTGGCATGGGTTGTGTACCCACTATATTTTCTTCCTTGCACAGAAGTATGCTTGCCCCTGATAGCTGAGACCTTAGTTTGTACAGCTGGGGAGGAAGATAAATTCTCTTTGTTGGACCTCTTCAGAAAGTTTCTACAAAGTATTCTCTTTTAGTTGGTGGAACTCCTGAGAAAGTTTTTCCACAGCCGAGACACAGGCCTGTAGGGAAGAGGAAAGACTTTATTTGTACTGCTGGAGTTGTTTAGCCAATTCACCTACCGTGCATTCCTCATGGTCTTTCCAGGTCATTACTGCCATATGATGATGTTGTACTCTGTTCAAACTTCCGCCACATGGGTAATATACACTTGACTCCATCTGTATTTTTGGATATCTGTTCATTGTGTAGGTCCCTATAAATCACCTCCCATATGGTCAATTCCCTCAGGCGCTGGATTCCCCTCTCCATAGTGGTCCACTTGCCTGGTAGACATACAAGTTCTTCCTTGAAGAAATAACTTTCCTTCACAGCTGACAGGAGACGTCTTCAGAGGCTGAAGCCTTGTGCTCCATTTCCAATTGGTTTCTCAGTGCCTGCATCCCTAGCAAGGAATCCCAGCCGCCTGGCTTCCCTTCCTCTAATTCCAGACTACTGGCTCTGGTGTCCCAGCATCGGAACAGGCAGGTGACAAGTGCTCACCTAGACAATGACCTAATCTTTTCACACATCTTGTAACTCATGCTGGTATAGGTTTTGAGTAGTTATTGATGTTTTTTAGACATCTTCATCTTCATCCTCCTGTTCCTCTGATGGCCCAGCCTTGTCTTCTTCATACCTAGTCTTAGTAGGAGTTTCTCTGTGTTCTAAATGATGTGATTCTCTAAACCATTTTTTTTTTGTCTTGGTTACGGGTGCAACTGACACTAGTACAGTTTGTTTCCCTGACTCAGCACTGGGGCCCTTTGTAGGGCTTGGAAGGGCTCCTGCACCTGTCTCAAGGGTTGAAGTGTCCACAGGGTCTGTCACTGGGGTTGTATTGGCATTGAATACAGCTCAGTAAGCATAGGCCAAGCCCCAGCACATTGCAGTTTTTTGTGTCTCTGGTATTACCAGGGTGATGACACACATTTTCAAGCAGTTTTTTATTTATTTATTTATTTTTATTTAGGATTTTTCAAGCACATTTTTGTAGTATTTGCAGTTGTTCAGAGGTGAATTTCCAAAGCACTGGAGGTGCCCACTGCTCTAGATACCTGCCCATATTCTCCCACTCTCCCTGCCACTCATAACTATACTACTTCAAGACAGATCTCTGGATGACACTCTTAAGTATTTGTTTAACCTTACACAAAACATGAAGCATATTCAGGACATATAACAATAAGAACATGCTGGTCTGAACATCCCAAGGATATTCAAAGTTTTGGAATGCTACCATAACTTGCCTGGAGAAAAAGAAAGGGGTAGAGAAGAAAGGGAGAGAGAACAACTGGGAAAAAAAATGACCCCTCCTTAGATTGGCTCTCTGAAGAAAAAGCATGAAAGGTGTAATTATTAATATTTTCCAAGGTAGGATTCCCAAAGTATGGAGCTGACAGCAATGCAGAGTACAAATACCAGATTAGTCTCATGGCCACTAATTTTATCATATCATAAGCCAGTGTTACACAGTACATCAAAATAATAACCATATACCAACCCCCAGAAATGATAAGCAACATGACAGGGAACACATACAGTAAGTAATGTGATCTATATCTCAGTTTGGAAAACAGGCACAACAGACTTGAGATCACAAAAATCGGCATTGTGATTAGCAAATGTTAAACTGATGTACCGCTTATAAGAATCATGTTTTAACATGCTTTGGTTAGATCTGTTGTTATCTCAACATTTCAGGCCACTTGTTGGGTGCCAGAAAGGACTGTTGTGGTTTAACCCAACCAGCAGCTAAGCATCACACAGACATTTGCTCACCCTACCCCCTCCCTCTCTGGGATGGAGGAAAGAATTAGAAAAATTAAGCTTGTGGGTTGAGTCAGAGACAGTTTATTAGGACAGAAAAGAAAGGAAAATAATAATAATAATGATAATAGTACTACTACTACTAATGTATACAAACAAGTGATGTACAATGCAATTGCTCACCTCCTGCTGACCGATGCCCAGCCTATCCCCAAGCAGCTGGAGCCCCCACCGCGCCCAGCCACCCCTATATATTGTTCAGCATGACATCAAATAGTATAGAATACCCCCTTTGGCCAGTTTGGGTCAGCTGTTCCGGGTCTGTCCCCTCCCAGCTCCTGTTGTATGCCTAGCCAGCCCACTGGTAGGACAGAGTGAGAAGCCAAAAAATCCTTGGCATAGTGTAAGCATTGCTCTGCAACAATTAAAACATCAGTGTGTTATCAACATTGTTCTCATCAGAAATCCAAAACACAGCACCATATGAGCTACTAGGAGGGAAATTAACCCTATTCTAGTTGAAATCAGGACAGCAAAACACTATTTATACTCAGTTCATCAAGGAGCAAAATGTTCATCTATAAATAGAAATTATCTGAATAGATATAGTCATAGAAATGGTTAGTATATGTTTAAGGATCCACAACATTTTTATCTTCTATATGAGGCCAGAAGAATGAGCTGCGCCAACAGAGAGATGTGAAGGAAAATACACAAAGTGTATTCAGAGAAGACATAAAAAGCACTCATACTAGTGCAGATACAGTTCATTTAAATAATAAGAATGGAAGCTGTAGCAACTTTTTCAATTGGCTCTTAGACTGACTTTCTAGCAATTAAAAAAAAAAAAAAAGGCAAAGTGAGCAAATAATCCAGCTAATAACAGAAATGACAGCTGCAAGAGATAACGAAAGTTACTGGATTTAGCATGACCCTTTCCATTCATTTTTTATTGGGTGCACTGACCAATGAGTTTCTGGTAAAACTGGAAATGTTAAGTTGAAAGACATCCTCCTTTTAAAGTACACTTTTATTTTTTCAAATTGCTTTCTTGAAACTGGTTTGTGCTGCAAGGCAACCAGCTGTTCTGAAATTATATAGATTGTTCCCTTTCTGATATAGAGGACTTTGAAAGAGTTAATTTGGCCTGTTGGTTTCTCTGTCAGGTAGGTGCTATCAAACAGCTTAGGAAGTTGAGGTACAGAAAGGTTAAAGTTGACGTTTTAAAATTTCAGAGGTAAATTGAATGTCTTTGGTCTTCACAGTGTTTGTATATGTGAAGGTGTATCACAGTACAAGTGTGTTTAGCTAGAGCTCAGTACTGAGGGATTTTGAAGGTAAAAATGTGTTTTTGACAGTCCAGAATACCAGATCAATCACAAAGTAGGGAGATTAAAATGAAGTTGTGGATTGAAAAGCATACTAAAACAATGAGGCTGCAACAGATTTTTGAATAGGACTTAAGGATGGTGGAAAACAGTAGATTTCATCTGTCTAAATGGAAGTAAACTAATACAATAAGGGAAAAATGGATTCTAAAGATATTCTTCAGAAAGATCTGGTAAGAAATACATGCTATAAACAAATTAATTTAGTAAACTCCTGGACATCGTATTCTATTCCATTCAGAAGCAACTAGTAACCATTTGGCTTCTTTTCACTGTAACCAAACTGATATTGCAGAATCTGGATTTTCAGTGATGGGATGATATATTGGAAATCAGAAATAAGTTTTCAGATGGATCTCTTGAACAATCTGAACTCAATTTAGCAATTGAAGAGGACAGAGATAAAGTATTACCTTCTCTGTGAGCTGATCAATAACAACCACACCTCTGGGAAACAGATGCTAGTATTACCCTTTGAAGCCATTTCAGTGGCAGAAGCTGAACAAGTTCACAGGTCACCTTACACAGAACTTACAGACACAGTAAATAATAACAGTAAAAAAGCCCTAATTCTCAGTTTCTTCCAAGTGAGATCTTATCCTATCTGCCTCAGCCTCAGACCTCTACAACACTGTAAATGTATACATAGCATCCAGTAAGATTAGACTGTAGTGAAAAGTTAAGAGTTGAAAATAAAATATTTGCAAAAAGTAAAAGTAAGATATAGATAAACACAGAGAAAAAAGGTAAACTGGTATTATGGAGACATGGTGGGATGGCTCCTGTGACTGTAGTGTTGGAATGGCTCCTTATACAAGCTCCTTATGAAAGACAGGCAGGGGAGACGATGATGGAGTTTCAATCTCCACGTCAGTGACCATATGTAGTGTATGGAGCTTTGCCTGAGGATGGATGAGGACCTGACTGAGAGCTTATTGGTCAGGATTAAAGGGAGGGCAGGGACATATGACATTATAGTGAGGTTCTGCTACAGGACACCCAGCCAGGAAAACCAAGTGGATGAGACCCTCTATGGACAGATAGAAGCAGGATCACATTCACAATCCCTGCTCCTCATGGGGGACTTCAATCAGACAAATATCTGTTGGAAATATAGCAAAGCAGGGCAGAAACAATCCAGGGGGTTCATGGAGTGTGCTGTTGACAACTTCCTTCTACAAGTGATAGAGGAACCAGCCAGGAGAGGCACTGTTTTGGACCTTGTTCTCAACAACAAGGACAGGCTGGTGGGGAACATGAAGCTCACAGGAAGCCTTGATTGCAGTGACCATGAAACGGTGGAGTTGAAGATCCTTTCAGGCTCACTAATCTGGATTTTGGGAGAGCAGACTTCAAATTCTTCAGGAATCTACTTGGTACAACATCATAGAATAAAGCCCTGGAATGCAGAGGGGCCCTAGAAAACTGTTTAATATTCAAGGATCACGTCATCCAAGCTCAGAAGTGATGTATAAAAACAAAGACGAAGCCAGGCAAAAACACCAGGAGTCTGCATGGATGAACAAGGAGCTGCTGGACAAACTCAAGGAGAAGAAGTAAGCCTACAGAGGGTGGAAACAAGAACAGGTGTTCTGAGATGAATACAGAAAAATCATCTGAGCAAAAAGGGATCGGGTTGGGAAAGCTAAAGCCCAAGAAGAATTTAATCTGGTCAAGGACTTCAAGGGTAACAAGAAAGGCTTCTATAGGTATATTGGTGATAAAAGGAAGACTAGAAAAACTGTAGGTCCTATTCAGAAGGAAACAGGAGACCGGTTTAGCCAGGATATAGAGAAGGCTAAGGTACTCAGTGGCTTTTTTAACTCAATCTTCACTGGCAAAAGTGCTCTAGCCACTTAGACCAAGTCCCAGAAAGCAAAGGCAGGGACAGCAAATGAAGAACCACCCACTGTAGGAGTTGATCAGGTTCAAGACCATCTAAGGAACTGTACTGGGTTTATGTGGCAAGGTTTTGGTAGCAGGGGGCTTCAGGGGTGACCTCTGTGAGAAAAGTCCAGAAGCTGCCCTATGTTGGATCAGCTGCAGCTCCAGCCGGTTTCAAAGGGGCCTGCAGATGGCCAGAGCTGACCAATAAGTGATGTTGTTTGCACCTCTGTGAGAACATACTTAGGAAATGGAAAAAAAAATGCTCTACAACAGCAGCTGGAAGAGTGAGGAGTGAGAAACAGCCCTACAGACACCAAGGTGCATGAAGAAGAAAGGAGAAGAGGTGATCCAGGTGCCAGAGGAGAAGTTTCCCTGCAGACTTTAGAGACACCCATGGTGGAGCAGGTTGTCCCCATGCAGCCCATGGGGTACCATGACAGAGCAGATCTCCATGGTGTAGCCTGTGGAGGAGCCCATGGTGATTTAGGTGGATGTGGCCTAGAGGAAGCTGCAGCCCATGGAGAGCCCCTGCAGAAGCAGGCCATGGGCTGGAACTGCAGCCTGTGGAGAGAAGCCTATGCAGGAGCAGGGGATCTGGGGGGAGCTGCTACCTGTGGGGGACCCGTGCTGGAGCAGTTTGCTCCTGATGGACCCCATGGTATGGACACGTGTTGGAGCAGTTCTTGAAGAGCTGCTGCCTGTGGGAAGCCTATGCAGGATCAGTTCAGGAATGAAAGCATACTGTGGGAGGGACCTCATGCTGCAGCAGGGGCAGAGAGTGACCTTGAAGGAGAGGCAGAGATGAAGCTTTAGGACTAACCACAGCCTCCATTCCCCATTTACCTGCGCTACTCAGGATGAAGGTGTAGGAAAGAGTGATTTGGGAGAAGGTATTTTTAGTTTGTTTTTAACTTCTCTCTGCTCTAGCATGTTAGTAATAGGTAATAAATGTAATTAATTTCCCTATGCTGAGTCTGTTTTGGCTGTGATGATGATTGTTGAGCTATCTTCCTGTCCTTATCTCTCTCCCCTTGAACTCTTCCTATCGTATTTTCTCTCCCTTTTCCTTTGAGGAGGGGGAGTGAGAGAGCAGTTGTGGTGGAGTTCAGCTGTCCAGATAGGTAAAACCACCACAGGAACACCACAGGTGCAATTCTATGGGACTTGATGAGAGGCATTCAAGGGTCCTGAGAGAAGTGGTGGATGATGTTGTTAAGTCAATGTCCATCGTGTTTGAGAAGTTGCAGCAGTCTGATGAAGTTCTCACTGACTGGAATAAGGGAAACATAACCCTCATTTTTAGAAAGGAAAAAAAAAAAAAAAAAAAAAAAAAGGAAGACTTGGGAAACTACAAGCCAGACAGTCTTCTCTCTGTGCCCGTCAAGATCATGGTGCAGATCCTTCTGGAAATTTTGCTAAGGAACCCTGAAAACAGAGTTGATTGGTGACAACCAACATGGCTTCACTAAGGTCAAATCATGCCCAACAAACTTTGTGGCCTTCTATGACATGGTTACAGCATTGGTGGATAGGGAAAGAGCAACTGACATCATCCACCTGAAGCTGTGCTAAGCATTTTATATGGCCTATACAGCATCCTTGTCTCTAAATTGGAGAGACATGGACTGGACGCTTGGTGGATGAGGAATTGGCTGGCTGATTGCACTCAAAGGGTTGATGTCAACATCTCGATGTCCAGGCAGAGAACTGTGACAAGTGGTGTTCCTCAGGATTTGGTACGGAGACTTAACATCTTTGCTGGTGACATGGACAGTAGGATTGAGTACACCGTCAGGAAGTTTGCAGACAACATCAATCTCTCTGGTACAGTCAACATGCTGGAGGGAAGGGATATCATTCAGAGAGACCTGGACTGGCTTGAGAGTGTTGTGTCTGCTGCTGAGCAATGCTGGCACAGCATCATGACTCTCTCTAACTCTCCCAGAGTCATCAGGCTGGGGGTGGGCAAAAGGTGAGAAAGGAACATCACCAGGGCAGCTGACCTAAATCAACCAAAGGGATATTCTATACCATATGACGTCAGCAACAAAAGGTAGAAAAAGAAAGAGGGGAGGGGTGGGCTCTCGTTGCGAAAACGTCTGTCTTCCTGAACAAGGGCTACATGCGTTGAGGCCCTGCTTCAAGGACATGGTCAAGCATTGGTCATTTGTGGGAAGTAGAGAGTAATTTCTTTCCTCTGCACTTCCACACAGCCTTTTACTTTTTTTTTTTTTTCTTTTTTTTTTTTTTTTTTCCCTTTAGTAAAATTGCTTAATTAATAACAACCTTTCCTTACTAATTATTTTTTCCCTTTAAATTATCGTTATTTCAACATGTGTGTTGTTCTTTTCTTTACTTCTTCCTCTTCTCTTCTGAGGAGGGAGAGTGAGAGAGCAGTTGTGGTGGAGTTCAGCTGCCTAGCAAGCTAAAACCACCACACACCTCTCTTATGAAGACAGGCTGAGAGTTCAGGGGATGTTCAGCCTAGATATGAGAGGGCTTCAGGGAAACCTTATAGCTGCCTTTCAGTACCTAAAATGGACCTACAAGAAAGCTGGAGAAGAACTCTATCAAGAGAGTGTAGTGATAGGACAAGGAGGAGTGGCTTTAAACTGAAAGATTTAGATTAGATATAAGGAAGAACTTCTTTCCTCTGTCGGTGGTGAGGCACTGGAACATGTTGTCCAAAGAAGCTGTTGGTGCCCCATCCCTGCAAGTGTTGAAGGCCAGGTTGGATGGGGCTTTGAGCAACCTGACCTAATGGGATTTGTCCCTACCCACGCAGGGGCATTGGAAATGGATGAGCTTTAAGATCACTTCCGAATGAAACCTTTCTATGATTCTAAGTTAAGCAGCATTTCTGAACTTTATAAAACCTATTAAACATTTCCATGACTGGTCTGGAAGCTCCTTGAGTACTCATAATGATAATTCACTTCTCCTTTGAAGTACCTAGATGTCTAACTACAGCATAATCTCCTCACGGGATTCAAAATCTAAGGTGTACAGTATTGTAAAATTGTAAATTGAGTTGTAAAATGTATTTTTCTAATAGTCTGTAGTTGTATATTATTTTCAAATTTAAAGATACTTCAGTCTTTTAACAGATGTTGCATATTCTTCTAACTGGTGGTCATTAAAGAGAGTGGACTATTCCTCTGTATTTAGTTTAGAACAGAAAGCACAAACTGTATTTTGAGTTATGTTTATTCCTTTTTCAGTTTAAGTATTTTTTTTTTTTTCCAATCTAAGCTGGCCAAGTTCAATTTAAATTATTGTGTGAAGTTTTGGTGAGGTCTGAATGAGCAAGCATTTGGCCATGGCATATGAGCTTCTGGCAATCAGGAACAATAGTCCCTGGAGACATCTTTGAAAAGACTTTGCCTGTGTGCACTGTGAAGAGTTTTAAAAGTTTTATTTTTCTTATATATTTTTCATTGCAGCAGTAAAAAAGATGTGCCATCTTCTTTGTTTTCCATTCCCTTTTTCTGTCTCTATGTGTAATGAATGAAGATTAATAGGAATCTAGAATAAAACACAAACAAACAAAAACTCAAATTCCACCAGTTCTTCTATATTTTGTTCTTTTAAGTCAATGAGAACATTTATTTTTATTTTTATTTTTATTTTATTTTATTTTATTTTATTTTATTTTATATTTTTTATTTTTATTGTTTTTATTTTTATTTTTCCTATGCACTGCAATTTCCGAAGTAAACATTAAAATTTTTTGTAATTCCTCATATTTTATCAGGTTTTGGCAGTGCAATAACCAGGGATTCTCAGTCTGTAGACCACAGAAAATTCAGCAGAAGCATCCACTTGTTGACGAAGTATTTCTGTTAGACTTTCTTCTCAAATGTGGAACAAGAGTTAGAAAAGACTGTGAGAATCATTTTAACAGCAGCTATGGCTGACCCTATCTGACATCCTTCTCTGAGTCACTGATTTACCTGCTAACTATACATTCCCTGAGTTCTGTATATATGTAATAAATCCAACACCTTCAAAGAAACAAAGATTTACACATACAAGGCAAGTGCAAAATACTTTTCTATATATATTCAATTAACTGGAGTTCTTCAGGACAAGAAAATTATTCAGTACCTATGAAAAGCAAGCATTTTGTTACAATGGTCCCTGAAAAAGAGGTGGATCATGCCACCTAGGTAGTTCTGCTGCTGACAATTGGTTAATGGATAGCCTGGATCAGGCCCAGAAGACAGTCTTTGAATAGCCACCTTCTTTCTGAAGAGTGAGGTTGTCACATATATAGATTGCTTTATATTGTTTGGACAGAAGGATCTCGAACTTTAGTGATTATATTTAATTTACCAGTATACTATACTGCAGTATACTATCTTTCTTTAGTATACTATCCATAGATGACTTCTCACTTATACCATACTGCAAAACCCTCTTAACCCCAGTCATATTCAAATTCCATTGCTCTCGTTCAGGTCAAGCCACCCTCAATTCATTCCCATTGTGAATTACACACATATTTCCAACTGCTCCTCCATCTGCCCCATCATTCAGTTAGTCATCTGAATAAAGTTTTCTGTGGGAGGGAAAGGAAGAAAGATTAATCCCTAACCTGATTGTGTTTGAAATCAGTGACTTTTGCTGTAGCCAGTCAGGCTAGAATTAGAATGAATCTCTCTTTCTGCCAGGTGGACAACACCCAATTCACTGTGCTTTAGTGTTACTTGCAAGGACTTTCAGGAGGAGTGAAGGGAACTTTCACTGTCTGTAAGGAATGGGATCCTCCAACTTGAGATTTCTTTTCTGATAACTCTAGCTCTTTTTAAAAACAAGCAAACAACAAAAACAACAAATCCTTCAGAAAATGAATCAGTGATGTAGAAGAAGCTTTAACTGTTGAGTTGAATTTTCCTGGGGAAGTGAGTCTTTCTATAACTATGAAATGAACAAAACCCTTAATTACCTAAGTTCATGCACTCTTCTGTCTTCCGATGTTATTATTGTTCTATTTTTTTATTATTATTTTTTATTGTGTGTGTGTGTGTTAGTGTTCTGTTTTGAATTCTTGAGACACTGATTGAAAAATGATTGTTGATCAGGAGGTGTCCTTTATAGAAATATATATATATTTTTTTCTGTAGGCTGTGATCCTGTTTAAACACTAAGGCCTGGATAATGACATGCAAACTGAGACCACTGAGTAGGAATCAAGTAGGTAGAAATTTTTAAAGCTATTTTTTCCTGGTACTGAAGCAGTAAGATGATTTAACAAACACAAGCATATTAGTTTGTCAAAGATAGGATTAGGTACATGCTGTGATTTTCAAAATGCATATATATTAATTTAAAATTTCAGTGGGAACTTGTGCTTTTGTAAAATCCTAAATTCTCAGTTTCATCCTATATGAATTACATACCTCCAATAATCTGGCCTCTAGAGGTCATAGAATCACAGAATCATCTAGGTTGGATGAGACCTCCAAGATCACCTAGTCCAGCCTCTGACCTAACACTAACAAGTCCTCCACTAAACCATATCACTAAGCTCTACATCTAAACGTCTTTTAAAGACCTCCAGGGATGGTGACTCCACCACTTCCCTGGGCAGCCTATTCCAGTGCCCAACAACCCTCTCAGTAAAGAAGTTCTTTCTAATATTCAACCTAAATCTCCCCTGGTGCAACTTTAGCCCATTTCCCCTCATCCTGTCACCAGGCACCAACCCCCAGAATAGACCAACAACCCCCAACAACAGACCAACCCCACCTCGCTACAGCCTCCTTTAAGTGATCCTCACTACAGAGTGCAATAAGGTCATCCCTAAGCCTCCTCTTCTCCAGACTGAACAATCCCAGCTCCTTCAGTTGCTTCTCATAAGACTTATTCTCTAGACCCCTCACCAGCTTTGTTGCCCTTCTCTGGACTCACTCGAGCACCTCAATGTCCTTGTAAAGAGGGGCCCCAAACTGAACATGGTACTCAAGGTGCAGCCTCACCAGAGCTGAGTACAGGGGGAAAATCACTTCCTTAGACCTGCTGGCCACTCTGTTTCTTATACTAGCCAGGATATCTTAAACAAGCCAGGTGAAAAAATTTTGGACAATGGCCCTATTGTTAATCATTATTTCTGGTGTAATGTAACAAATGTTATAACCTTGAGAGGAGGCAAGGGAGTAAAACCCTAGGCCTGCCTCCTTATCCTTTTTCCTTCCAGGTTTTATTCTTTTACAGCTGTTGCAGTACAAAGCAGCTAAAGCTAATAATATGAATCATCATTGCTATTGTCATTAACATAATGCCCATGTGTAGATTTATCTGCAGACTTTCAGTTTGATAAACTGTTGAAATGTAAATATTTCCTTGAAGAAATTCCAGTCCAGCTGTTTTTGTTTACAAATCTATCAATGGTTAGCACCATAGAATGCATATTACAAGTATCTGAAATATAATTACAACTTAACTGTGAATTAATTATAAGAGAGGAACACAAAACTAAATAATAAATATTTTGCAGATTTTGTAGCCATGCCAGTTTTGCCTGCATTCACTTTGGATATGGGAGGACTTACCTTTGTAAATCTCCATTCTACTATTCTTTGTTATTATTATTTTTTTTTTTATAGTTAATTGGTTAATAAACTGTTTCTGAATAACTATTTCATTATAATTATTTTGTCTACAGAGGTTCTTCTACTTATTCCTTCTTTTACTTCCTGCTTGATCATTGCACAGATTGAATTGAGTTTGTTTTAATACACAGTCACAGTACCATCTAAACTGACCTGAATAATGAGTACTTGTAGTTTTTAAAAAGATGTTTTGAAACATGGGATCAGAGAAGTCTTGGAATTTCACTTCTGTGTGGTTGCCATTTATTTGTTTTGCTTGTTGGAGTTTTGATGAGTGATGCAGACAGATATGGTTTAAATTTATAGAACATTTGGCACAATTTACATAGATCAGCACTGGATACAGACTATGAAATTTATTATCCTTATACTTGGATAGTTTAAAGTCAGATTTGAACTAAATATTTTAGACCTATGTATAGTCAATGGACAAAATACACACCTCAAAATAATAATTTACTATCACACTTGGGTGCATATTTCAGGATTAGATGAATCACTTTTAAAGGTGCCTATTTGTCTTTACTATTCAATAAAGAGGTGCTGTTGGTTAGCCAACAGCAATGGCAGGAGATGAAGTTCGCCTGCATGTTGTCTATACGATGCTCTTGTGAAGTACTTTGGTTTTACCAGTCAGTTCCACCAAAACAAGCCAGACCAAACCTCATCCAGAATTTCATATACCTTTCATATATATCTAGTATCCTTCCAACAAATATGAGCCTTCTAGTGATACCAGTCAGAGGAACAATACACATATAACTGAGTCCACTACACGTTTACATATTAGGCAAATAGTGACGAAACACACGTGTTATCTGCTGATTTCTTTCTATTGCATATATTAATCATTATTTTTTGTGTATATCTGTTGTGCAAAATCTGAAGGGCACAAAAAAGCAGGTTAGAATGAAATAGTATTTTATTTTTTTTTTTAATTTTATTTGAGATAATTGAAAGAATTCATGGAATCATAGAATGGTTTGGGTTGGAAGGGACTTTAAAGCTCATCCAGTTTTAACACCCTTGCTTGGGCAGGGACACTTTCCACTAGACCAAGTTGCTCAAAGCCCCATCCAACCTGGCCTTTGACACTTTCAAGGATGGGACATCCACAGTTTCTTTGGACAACCTGTTCCAGTGTCTCACCACCCACAGAGGAAAAAAAATCTTTATATATATAGTTTAAACCTATCTTATTTAGTTTAAAGCTATTGACCCTTGTTCTATCACTACACTCCCTGATAAATAGTCCCTCTCTAGCTTTCTCATAAGACCATTTTGGGTACTTGGAAGAAGGTCTTCCAGCCTTCTCTTCTCCAGGCTGAACAACCACACCTCCCTCAATTTGTTTTCATAGGAGAGGTGCTCCAGCCCCTTGATCATCTTTGTGCCCCTCCTCTGGACTTGTTCTAATACTTTCATGCCTTTCTTGTGCTGGGGACCCCAGAGCTGAACACTAGGTGGGATCTCATGAGAGCAGAGTAGAGGGGGGAAATCACCTTCCTTACTCTGCTGGCCATGTTTCTTTTGATACAACCCAGGATATGCTTGACTTTCTGGGCTGCAAGCATACATTTCCAGCTCATGTTGAGCTTCTTTTCAACCAGCATCTTCAGACCCTTCTCATCAGGGCTTCTTTCAATCCATTCTCTGCCCAGCCTCTATTTGTGTTTGGCATTTCCCTGGCCCAAATACAGGACCTTGCATTTGGCCTTTGTCGTGGTTTAACCCGGCCGGCAGCTAAACACCACACAGCCATTCGCTCACCCTCCCCCCTCCTTCTCAGGGATGGGGGAGAGAAATGGAAAGTGAAGCCTGTGAGTTGAGATAAAGACAGTTTAATAAGACGGGAAAATGATAACAACAACAACAACAACAACAACAACAATAATAATAATAATAATAATAATAATAATACAATGATGATAATAGTACTACTACTAATAATGTGTACAAACAAGTGATGCACAATGCAATTGCTCACCACCCGCTGACCGATGCCCAGCCTAACCCCGAGCAGTCCGGCCCCCCTCCCCCGGCTGGCCACTCCTATATATTGTTTAGCATGATGTCAGATGGTATGGAATACCCCTTTGGCTAGTTTGTGTCAGCTGTCCTGGGTCTGTCCCCTCCCAGCTCTTGCTGCACCCCCAGCCTGCCTGTTGGCAGGACAGAGCAAGAAGCTGAGATGTCCTTGGATTAGTATAAGCACTGCTCTGCAGCAATTAAAACATTGGGGTGTTATCAGCACTCTTTTCATCCTAAGACAAAACATAGCATTCTACCAGCTACTAGGAAGAAAATTAACTCTGTTCTAACTGAAACCAGGACAGCCTTGTTGAACCTCATGAGGTTTGCACAGGCCCACCTCACAAGCCTGTGAAGGTCCCTCTGGATTTCACACAAGATTTTAAATTATTATTATTTTTTTGGTCTTACATTTTTCAAATGTTAAATGTTTGGGGATTTAAAAATAAGTCAGTGTTATGATTATATGTTGTTCTTGTCATGAATTCACTTTGTGCAGGAAGTAAAAAAAAATAAAAAACTTATAGCATACTGTAGAAGTAGGAGATAACTGTGGAGAGTGAGTTCCAGTTCACGTACTATAAGAGTCTAGCTTCCACCTAGTATCAGCCTTTCAGAAAACAATACCGAGTAGTTAGGGAGGCTGTTTCTAAAATACCTCTAGAGGAAAATCTTGTTTGCTCAAGATCTCTCCCTGAGAGGTCAAAAACAAAAAACACTTTTTTTTTTTTTTTTTTTTTTTTTAGGTATATAGTTAATTTAATCAACCACTTTCATAAAACTGCTTCCTTAGGTTAATACTGAGGTACTAAGTCTCATGAACTTTTCTTTCTTTATTATTCTTTATATTCAAAGACATAGAAGTGTGTGGAAGGCTACTAGATTGTCTTCATAGAAAGAGTTTCTACATATGTCCTCAGAAACAAGTAATAATAACATAATCAAAATGTTCTATTTAAGATATAATACAATGAGACATTCACCATTTCTTTATATTCCGTGTATTTTCCTCCTTTCTTTTATACACCAATAACAGATTTAGTGCACTGAAGTGTAATAGCGATTGCATTTAGACTTGGAACAAGTATAGTACTCTTGAAGCTGTGTATTCACCTACTCGTGTTATACCTTTGTAATGGTACCACTCTCTATAAAAAAATGGTTTTGGAAATTATTCCATTGAATTAAAATATAATAACAATAACAACAACAACAACAACATTTTATTTTATTTTATATTTTATTTTATTTTATTTTATTTTATTTTATTTTATTTTATTTTATTTTATTTTATTTTATTTTATTTTATTTTATTTTATTTTATTTTATTTTATTTTTACAAAAAGTAATGAGTAGCCTCTCTTTTAGCTCTTTTATGAGTAGAATTAGATGTTGATTTTAGAGTCTTTTTATACCTATTTATATACATTAACCTCATGAAGGTTTGGTTATTAGCAATAACACCTAGAGATTACCTCTGTTCAGGTACATTATTGATTAACTTCATCATTCAAAAAGCCACTAGAAAATATTTAGCTGTATGATTCATTGACTTTCCATGTAATCAGCCTATGAATTATACGACTAAACTTGATGGGCTGACAACATGAACGATAAATGCATTCAGTAGAGTATTTCTGATATATTTTATCTTTCTTTGCTACATTATCAAAAATGAAACTTTGTACACAACATTTAGAGTATCTTCTGTAAGTAGTTGCCTTCTAGTGCCAGCACTCATTTCTATTCATAGATAATAAGGTAAGACTTACACTTTGGAATGCAATATGTTTCTCTCAATTTGTAATGAAGTCTTGTAATGTCACATAATAGGAAGTAAATAACACACTTTGACATGAATGAACACTTCAGGCAATTGTTAAAATAACTGAGAGTGGTAGAGAGTTAGAAAGATGAAATAGGAGAGTTAGGAGGGCTGCAACTTGACTCATTGACATCTCCAGCACCCTGTGTCATTGTACGCATGTTGTTCATGATCTGGAATTGAATACATCCACAACATTTACACAATTAGCACCTTTACAGTTGAGTAGGTCTATCACTTTAGGGTGTATTATGTCTACCCCTCAAGTCCACATATCCTGAATATCCTGATATCCACATATCATATATAATGAAATGTAACAAGGGCAAGTGTAGAGTCTTGCATCTGGCCAAGAACAACTCCAAACACCAGTATAAGTTAGGGACTGACCTGTTGGAGAGCCATGTAGGGGAAATGGACCTGGGGGTCCTGGTAAACAGCCAGATGACCATGAGCCAGCACTGTGTCCTTGTGGCCAAGAAGGCCAATGGCACCCTGGGGTGTATTAGAAGTGGCATGGTTTGTAGGTCAAGAGAGGTTCTCCTCCCCCTCTACTTTGCCCTTGTGAGACCTCATGTGGAATATTGCATCCAGTTCTGGGCCCCTCAATTCAAGAAGGACAGGGAACTGCTTGAGAGAGTCCAGTGGGACAGGAAATTGTTCTGGCTTTCTCATAAAATATTGTCCTTCAGAATAGAACGTCCTGAATTGGAAGGGACCCATAGGGACCATCAAGTCTAACTCCTGTATCCACATAGGACTACCTGAAAAATTAAACTATATGTCTGAGAACATTGTCCAAACACATCTTGAATTCTGGAAAGCTTGATGTCATGACCACTTCCCTGGAGAGCCTGTTCCAGTGCCTCACCCAGCGAAGAGCCTTTTTCTAATGTTCAGTCTGAACCTCCCTTGCCACAACCACATGCCATTCCCTTGGGTCCTGACATTGGTCACCAGAGAGAAGAGATCATCAGCCCTTCCTCTGTTCTCCCTCTTCTTCCTCCAGCAAGGAAGCTGTAGGCTGCAATGAGGTCTCCTCTCAATCTCCTCTTCTTCAGGCTGAAAAAAAAAAAAGTGACCTCAGCTGCTCTTCATATGTCTTCCCAATTAGACCCCTCACCGTCTTTGCTGCCCTCCCTTGGATGGTCTCTAAGAGTTTTATATCCTTATATTGTGGTGCCAAAGCCGCACACAGTACTCAAGGTGAGGCTGCACTGGTACAGAGTAGAGCAGTACAGTCACTTCCCTTGATCAGCTAACTATACTGTGCTTGATGCACTCCAAGATACAATTATCCCTTTTGGCTGCCACAGCACACTGTTGTTGACTCTTTCACCTTGCCATCACCTAAAATCTTCAGATCCCTCTGCAGGGTTGCTTTCCAGCCCCTCATCCCCCAGTCTGTACATATATACCCAAGGTTAAGCTGTCCCAGGTTCAGAATCCATCACTTGCTCTTGTTAAATTTCACATGGTTGGTGATTGACTGGCACTCATATCTAAGAACTCTTTGTAAGGTCTGTGTACCTTACAGGGAGTTAAAAACTCTTAATTTAGAATCATTGGTGTACTTTCAACTCCTGTGTCCAGTTCCTTTATAAAAACATTAAAAAGAACTGGCCCTAAAATATATCATAAATAAGAATAAGAGTTTGAATTATTTTCATCATGACAAATAGGTCCATTCAGAAAAATACCTCCAAAGTGGTGTTATGTCATTGGGAGAGTTGGATTTGTGCCTTTGTTCCTCAATAAACCTCTCAATTTTTTTCAGTTTACAAATACACTGAAAGTGGGGGCTATCTTGCCAATTCAACTAGGTATGTGAGAGTTTAATTGGGGTTTTTCTAAGCCCTATTAGCAAAATTCTGCAATAAGAATTTACTAAATGATTCTGCAGAGGGTTTATGATTTTTAAAAGAAGCAAGCTCCTCTATTGCTTTTCATCAGTACCACAAACAGTAAACTGTCATGTTGGAACTAACTGTTTAAAAGCTTGCTGAATGTATAGATCGCTATGCAGCAGAGTTCATGCTAGGGCTTCCCAAATGTGCATAATAGTACATTCATTTAATAATTTTCATTTGAGTGTAAATAAGGAAAAGGTAAAAATTATATATATATATATATATATATATATCTTTTTTTTTTTCTTCCTTGGCTTTTTGGTTTTACACACTGGACTCACCAAACTGTGACATTTCAGTTCTTTTTTTGGTACGATGAATGAATAGTAGCTCTTCATTGTACTCCAGCCTTGGCTTGAAATCCCAATGTCTCAAACACTAGGTAAGTGTGGGCCACTTCAATTTGCATTTAAGAATTCATATAAGCTTTGGTTTCCACACTACCTAAAACTTCTGTCATTGTTGGTGTCTAGAAAATTAGATAACTGATTATGTGCGCATGAAAAAAAATAATCATTTACAGCTGCCTCTAAAACTTGTGATATGAATACCTCTACAACTGGTTTTGTCTATAACTTCTAGCCTTAATGCACCCTACTCAACAACGTGAAAATATCAGATAACAAAGGGAATTTTACTCTCATTTAATTTGTGATGTATTACCTCCCCTAAGACTTTATTCCCAGGCTCCATCCCTCTGTCTTCTGTGTGTGAAAGTAGCTATGTGTGAATACTGCTGATTGCATTGTGAGATTGCAGATGATTAAAAAAAGAGTGTAGTAGGAAGTGAGATTTACCTTTTGACTTTTCTTCTATCTTTTCCATCTGCTGTAATACTCTCATACACACACACACACACACACATGCACTTTAGTTTCCAAGTGTAAAGTCATTTTTGTGGTGAAAATGAGTGAAACTGATCTTGCCAAGAATAATTTCTCTCTATCTCCCTTTCCTTTTCACAAGCCTGTCTAAACCCCGAGCTGACACTGATGTTGATGCCTGCAAGCTCCACTCCAAATTGTGATCCAGCAAAGTTAGAGCTAAGTTCTCTTTCCTTTCAGAGCCTAAGGAATGCAGTTAGAGAGGGAAGCAAAGCCACACTGTGCTGTGCTTCCAGCACAGAGTGAAGTGATGTAAGGAAGGAAATGCATAAGGTTTCTGTTGTTTCTCTTGTATAATTCACTCAAAGAGTAATTTTATGTTCTAGAGTGTGTGAAGGGCCCAGACACCTTTGCATAGAAAAAAAGTATAATATATGGGTCATGTTTCTTTTCACCCATGAAATGCTACTAGGCATATGAAGCAAACAGCTAGATAATGTTGAATGCTGCACTACTAAAGCCTTTCTGGCTGCTCTCTGAATGAAGTAGGCAAGGAAGGAGACCCAAGCAGAACAATAAAATAGAAGTGAATGCCACAGCATTTCCCTTTGTTCATGCAGTAATACATCTTGAAAAATAGTGTTGTCAATTCATATAGCGTTGCCTGTATGAGACTCCTGAATTCAACAGAAAACAGATTAGGTCACTTCCTGTGAGTTGTGGTCTATTCCCATATCAATCTCCTATAAATGTCTGATACATACACAGTCTAATCTAGCTTTCTGTTTTTCTGTTTTATTCTTTGTTGTGCACATCCCATCTCTCCTATACCCTGATTATTACCACACTTAAAATTACATTGTAAACCAGATAATTTTCATCTGTCATATATTTATAGTGTTACCAGGGAAAAAATAAAAACAAAAACAAAAAACAAACTATCATTCTTCTTGAAACTGACTTTTGAAAGACACTCTCTTTTATTCCATTTTCAGATTATCTTACTTCTTAAGAAAGCCAGGCCCGACTTTTCAAAACATTTCAAACCACAGTGACTATGAGCTCAAACCTTGTCTTAAACAAACAAATAAACAAACAATTAAACAAAACAAAATATCAAAAAATGAAAGAATTCTCTGAGTTACTATCTATTTATTTACTATCTCTGAGATAGTACACATTTAATTAGTGTTCTCCTCTATCCTTCCAGTTGCAGGGGAAGATGAGCAGAGAAACAGGAAGAGCCAACAGGTCAGTACTCTGAGCCTGGTGTCACCGGCAGGACTTTGTTTCTTTTTGTCATGGGTCGCTTTATAGGACACTAGACCTGCTGGCAATCGATGGGGTGTACCTCTCTCAAAGGGGGAAAAAGATTTTTTGCACAGGAATTAGCAGGGCTCATTGAAAGAGCTTCAGATTAGATTTGAAGGGGGAAAGGGATAAAACCAAGGCTGCTAGAGATAAGCCTGGGGACAGCACACCAATGTTTGTGTGATTTTGTGTTGAGGTTTTTCAGTCTGCTCTCTCAGTAGGGGTAGGGGTTGGAGAGCCATGCAGCAGCAATGACACAGGGGATATTGATAGGTTAGAAATCACAAAAGTACCTGAGAATGGTCACATAAGAATTAGGATTTCCCTCCCCTGAAAGGTGACAGAATCACTATCCCAACTGTGAGCATGGGCAACAAACTGGAGGAGCTAGAAGCCATTGCACAGCAGGGAAATTATGATATAGTTTCCACCACAGAAACATGGTGGGATGACTCGTACAACTGGAGTGTTGCAATGGATGGCTATAAACTCTTCAGAAGGAGCAGGATAGAAAGGAGAGGCAGTGGGGTAGCCTTTTATGTTAGAGATTGTTTTGATTGTCTTGAGCTTAATGATGGTAAAGTTAAGGTTGAATGTTTATGGGTAAGAACCAGGGATGACAACAAGGAAGATGTCATGGTGTGAGTCTGTTATAGACTGCCCAACTGGGATGGAGAGGCAGATGAAATAATCTATAAGCAGCATGAAGAAGTTTCACAATCACTAGTGCTTGTTTTCATGTGGAATTTCAATTTATCAGGTGTCTCCAGTAAACATAATATGGCAGAGAGGAAGCAGACTAGGAGGGTGTGGTAGATAACTTCCTGACATGGCTGGTGAGTGAGACAACTAGGAAAAACACCCCACTGAAAATTTTGCTTACAAACAGAGAAGGACTTGTGGGTGATGTGAAGATTGGAGGCTGTCTTGGGCATAATAGACTAATGGAGTAATGGAGTTTTTGATTCTTGGAAACGTTAGGAGGGGGGTTAACAAAACTGTCTCCTTGGACTTCTGAAGGGCAGATTTTGGGTTATTTAGGAGACTGGTTGGTGGAGTCCCTTGTGAGGCAGTCCTAAAGGGAAAAAGAGTCCAGAAAGGCTGGACACTCTTTAAGAAGGAAATCTTAAAGACATAGGAGCAAGCTGTTCCCATGTGCTGAAAGATGAGCCAGTGGGAAACAATATTGTCCTAGAAGAACAGAGAGCTTCTTCTGGAACTCAGGAAAGAAACAAACAAGCAAACAAAAAAAGAGAGAGAGTTTATTGCCTTTAGAAGAAGGGTCAGGCACACTGGAGGACTACAAAGAAGTCATGAGTCTATGAATGCAGGGAGAAAATTAAAATGAATCTGGCTACTTTCATTAATAACTACAAAATGATTCTATACATACATTAGGAACAAAAGGAGGACTAAGGAGACTCTTCATCCATTGTATGTGGGGGGAAACAGTGATAAAGGACAAGGAAAAGGCTGAGGTACTTAATGCCTTCATTGCATCAGTCTTTAGTAGTAAGATCAGTTGTTCTCTGGGTATCCAGCCCCCTGAGCTGGAAGAAAGCAGAATGAAGCCCCCATCATCCAAGAGGAAATGGTTAGAGACCTATTACACCACTTAGGGAGACACAAGTCTGTAGGGCCAGATGAGATTCACCAAAAGGTACTGAGATAACAGGTAGAGGTGCTTGCCAAGCCACTTCCACCATTTATCAGAGGTCCTGGCTATCAGGGGTGGTCCCAGATGACTGGAGGCTAGCAGATGCAATACCCATCTAGAATAAAGAAGACCTGGGGAACTACAGGCTTGTCAGTATGACTTTGGTTCCCTCCAGCAGGGCTAGGGAGGTGATCGTCCCCCTGTACTCAGCTCTGGTGAGGCCGCACCTCGAGTACTGTGTTCAGTTTTGGGCCCCTCGCTACAAGAAGGACATCGAGGTGCTTGAGCGGGTGCAGAGAAGGGCAACGAAGCTGGTGAGGGGCCTGGAGAACAAGTCCTACGAGGAGCGGCTGAGGGAGCTGGGCTTGTTCAGCCTGGAGAAGAGGAGGCTCAGGGGCGACCTTATCGCTCTCTATAGGTACCTCAAGGGAGGCTGTAGCGAGGTGGGGGTTGGTCTGTTCTCCCACGTGCCTGGTGACAGGACGAAGGGGAATGGGCTTAAGTTGAGCCAGGGGAGTTTTAGGTTAGATGTTAGGAAGAACTTCTTCACTGAAAGGGTTGTGAGGCATTGGAACAGGCTGCCCAGGGAAGTGGTGGAGTCACCATCCCTGGAAGTCTTCAAAAGACGTTTAGATGTAGAGCTTAGGGATATGGTTTAGTGGGGACTGTTAGCGTTAGGTCAGAGGTTGGACTCGATGATCTTGAGGTCTCTTCCAACCTAGAAATTCTGTGATTCTGTGATTCTGTGAAGGTTACAGAGCAGACTATCCTGAGTGCCATCACACAACACATACAGGACAACCCAGGTGATCAAGACCAGTCAAGCACAAATTTTTTAAAGACAGGTCTTTTGAGACTAACTAGGTCTCTTTCAGTGACAAAGCGACCTATTTAGTGAAACAGGGAAAGGCTGTGCATGTTGTATACCTAGACTTTAGAAAAGGTATTGACACTGTTTCCAACAGCATTCTCTTTGAGAAACTGGCTGCTCATAGCTTGGATGGGTTTAATAAGACTAAGTGTCGAGTCCTGAGCTTGGGGCACAATGACCCCATGCAATGATACAAGCTGGGGGAAGAATGGCTGGAAACCTACCTGACAGAAAATGATCTGGGGGTATTGGTCAATAGCTATCTGAATATAAGCCAGCAGTGTTCTCAGGTGGCCAAGAAGACCATGAGATACATCATGACTAGCATAAGAAATAGTATGGCCAGCAGGACTAGGGAAGTGATTGTTTACCTATACTTGGCTCTGGTGAGGCCACACGCAGTGGCTCAGAACACACCCATACTGTGTTCAGTTTTGGGCTCTTCACTATGAGAAATATATCAAGCTGCTGTAGCATGTTCAAAGAAGGGCAATGAAACTGGTGAAGGGTCTAGAAAACAAGTATTACAAGAAGCATTTGAGGGAACTGAGTTTATTTAGCTTAGAGAAAAGGAGGCTCGGGAGAGACCCTATGGCTCTCTACAACTACCTCAAAGGATGTTGTAACAAAGTGAGTGTTCACCTCTTCTCCTAAGCAACAAGCAATAAAACAAAAGGAGATGGCTGCAAATTGTATCAGAGGAGGTTAAGCTGGTTGTTAGTAAAAATATTTTCACTGAAAATGTTGTGAAGCATTGGAACAAGCTTCCTATGGAAGTGGTTGAGTCTCCATCCCTAGAGATATTCAAAAGATGTGTAGATATGGTACTCTGGAGCATGGTTTAGTGGTAGACTTGGCAGTGTTAGGTTAACAGTTGGGCTTGATGATCTTAGAGGTCTTTTCCAATCTAAATGATTCTATGATTTATGATGCAGAACAGATTTGTCATGGAATAAAGTCACAATGTGCAATGTATTCATCTTCATACAAACAAGCAAACCAGTTACGACACAGACCACTAAGCATATTTTGGCATTAAAGTGGCTACTTACAAGACTTGTGAATCCTACATACAAGATTAATGTTCTTTCAGTACATTTAAAATCATTTAATGTATGCAGTAATTACACTATACTCAAACTATGCCAATCAATCACTATTCTGAATCAATGATAGCTGTTTTTCAGCTATATGTAAATAACAATGCTCATATATACCAAACATCTGAAAAAAGTACAATTAGTTAAAATAGGAAGCAAAATTTTTCTTGTATTGAGTTCTCTCCTTTTTATGCTCTGTAGAGCTGCTATATATGTGTCCTTAGATTCAAGTTTCTATTTAACTCTTTCTTGGCAGTGCAGTTTTCCTTGCCTCATTTAAACTTCAATTCTGTGTAACAGATAAGCATAAAGTTAAATGGATTTATAGACATTTATTTATATACACAAGTAAATAGTTTTAAAGGCACAAATTGAAACTGTCCTCTTTTCAGTGTAAACCAGTAGGAGGAGAACCCCCAGGAAAATCTGTAAAATTATTAGCAGAAAACATTAATTTTCCATGAAGATTATTCCTTTCAGAAAGATATGGAGTGTTGGGAAGAAATGAAAAATAGTAAAAAAAAAAGACTTGAGGAGAGGAGACTCAAGGAGGCTCAAGGAGAGGAGACTTGAGGAGTCTCAAGGAGACTGGTGGAGAGGAGTCTTGAGGAGACTCAAGGAGACTTGAGAAGTCTTGAGGAGACTTGAGGAGACTTGAGGAGAGGAGACTTGAGAAGAAAGGAAAGGAAAGGAAAGGAAAGGAAAGGAAAGGAAAGGAAAGGAAAGGAAAGGAAAGGAAAGGAAAGGAAAGGAAAGGAAAGGAAAGGAAAGGAAAGGAAAGGAAAGGAAAGGAAAGGAAAGGAAAGGAAAGGAAAGGAAGGGAAAGGAAAGGAAGGGAAGGGAAGGGAAGGGAAGGGAAGGGAAGGGAAGGGAAGGGAAGGGAAGGGAAGGGAAGGGAAGGGAAGGGAAGGGAAGGGAAGGGAAGGGAAGGGAAGGGAAGGGAAGGGAAGGGAAGGGAAGGGAAGGGAAGGGAAGGGAAGGGAAGGGAAGGGAAGGGAAGGGAAGGGAAGGGAAGGGAAGGGAAAGGAAGGGAAGGGAAGGGAAGGGAAGGGAAGGATTATAGAATTAATTGCTAATATAGCTAAACTCACATCTCAGAAATTAAAAATTAGTTTAAAAGTGCTGCATATTCAAAATTTCATGATAAGTAATTAGAAATAAACATTAAATTAGTATCAATTTCAGATTTTTTAGCCAACATTTTATTTTACTGAATTATATGGTATAGTATTTTAACTTTTTAATAGCCATGTATTTATTTCTCACCCTCTCATTTATTCACAGTGAATTCCCTGACCTAGTGAAGGGACTCTGGTGATTTAATGACCACCACATAAAACTGTGAAAGGAAAACAGAGCTGAACCTTCAGTGCTTTTTTTTTATTTATTATTTTTTTTTTCTAATATGAAGTAAGGCAATTTTGTATGACCTCGATAAAAAGTATCAGTTAGTCAAAATGTTAATTAAAAGCCAGTCTTAAGTTCATGAACCTTTAGAAACCTTTTGATGAACCTCATTTATGTTTGGTATTTATAATGAAACACAATACCATACAAATTTCTTATGGTTTCGGGATGCAAACATCTTGAGCATAATTGTTATTTCTTTGAAGGCACAACAAACCCCATTGAACAAGTCTTCACTAGGTGTAAACTGACAGCTCTGCAGAGTTCACTGTCAGAAAATACCGTTCATAATTTGCTCCTTTGATTAAAAAGCAATATTTTTTATTGACACCAATTAGTGATACTCTAATTAACTGTAAAAAAAAAAAAGTGATACTGTAAATAAACTGATACAAAAAGTGATACTGTACTGTATGAAGAAATATGCAAGTTTTATACAGATGTTATACAAGATTTTAAGATCCATTTGGACACCTAAAGAAATGAACTTTTTGCCTTGAAAATAGATGTTGTACCTGCAATAAATATGCTGATACATTACTTACTGTTATACATTCAATCAATATTAATCAGATTAATTCTTTTTGTTTAATCTGTAGTGTTTTTCCTTTCAGAACACCATTAGTTATGCAAAAGTGGCTATACATCATCAATCTGAGAGACTCATCTTGATTATTCTTGGTTATTTTAAGTACAAGTACAATCCACCCTGACTACTGGTCTGCCCTTGGGAGGCAAGCAATTTGGTTGTTATTATAATGAGGTATGGCTCATCATAAGGGTGATTATAATGGTGTTTAAGTGAATAGGGACTCTAGCCAACTAAACAATTTCTTTCATTTTTAAAGACTGCACTTTGGAATAATGGTTGAGTACTGTAGCATTTTTGCTCATTCCATGTCTTCAGGGGTTGAGATATCCTCCACTGGACTGTTTTGATACTAATAGAAAGGCACGTTTGGAACATGAAAATCCCTGTATCTGTTCCTTTAGGCAATTTGTTCAAAGCATAATTCATATCTGATGAATACTTGGTGACACTGAATGGTCCAGTGAAGAGATTGGCACTAATTTTGCAGCAATGGTCTCTGCTGCATGTGTTTCTGAGTGGGAAGGTATTTTTCACCAGTTCATGAAAATTTAAAAATCACTTGTATCTGTTTGTGATCATAATATTACTTTCTGTCCTCTAATTTCTTACTGAAGTTGCCCTACAGTGGTTGTGTTTATTCTTGTGTATCTGAGATGTGACATACTTTATAATTTTCCCAATTTTATGAAGAATACAAGGTGTGGAAAAAAAATACTGCAGGTGTTGTCTTCATGCAAAGAAAAAGTTTATCATTCATTACAAAAAAATATTCTACATTTCAAAAAAAAATATTTTACATTTTTTTTCTCAGTTCCTCCATCTGAACAATGTTAATGAGTGGTTATTTTAATTAAAACTGAATGCCTTAAAGTGTAACAAAAAAAAGTCCAATAAATCATAATTGCCTCAGTACAGGATATTGGGATATTAAGTCTTACAGATACATAAAGGACTTGCCATATGGAAGAACAAACCATAAGACACAAAATTACATTCTGTAGAGGCATTTCCCAAGTGTGGATGTTGAACATGTATTGCTGACAGTATCTAAGAAATGAAAAACAACAAAATCCTAAGGAGTGTGGAGAAAACTCCGGAGTAACTGCAACATGACCTTCTTATTCAAGAGTTCGTGTGTAACTACATTACTGTAGAAAATTCTCCCTATCACTTTCCATTGACATGAGAACATGATACAATTTATTTTATTATTTAATCTTTCATTCTTATCATTTAATCTTTCATGAAGCATTTTTCACTGCTTGGAAAAAAAGGAGAATTCTCAAGCCAAAACACAGGAGGCCTGCATAGATGAACAAGGAGCTTCTGGACAAACTCAAAGAGAAAAAGAAAATCTACAAGGACATGTAGTCTGAGAGGAATACAAAGAAATCATCTGAGAACCCAGGGAACAGGTTAGGAAAGCTAAAGCCTTATTGGAATTAAATTTGGCCAGGGATGTCAAAAGATTGCAAGAAAGGCTTCTACAAGTATGTCAGTGATGAAAGGAAGACTGTAAACTGTGGGCCCTATTCTGAAAGAATCAGAAGACCTGGTTACCTGGGATATGAGAAAGGTAGAGTTAATGAATTTTTGCCTCAGTCTTCAGTGGCAAAAGTACCTCAGCCATATAGCCCAAGTCTCAAAAGGCAGACAGGGACAGAAAATGAAGAACCACCTACTGTAGGAGATGATTAGGTTCAAGATCACCTAAGGAATCTGAAGGTGCACAAGTCCATGGGACTTGATGAGAGGCATTCAAGGGTCCTGAGAGAAGTGGTGGATGATGTTGTTAAGTCAATGTCCATCGTGTTTGAGAAGTTGCAGCAGTCTGATGAAGTTCTCACTGACTGGAATAAGGGAAACATAACCCTCATTTTTAGAAAGGAAAAAAAAAAAAAAAAAAAAAAAAAGGAAGACTTGGGAAACTACAAGCCAGACAGTCTTCTCTCTGTGCCCGTCAAGATCATGGTGCAGATCCTTCTGGAAATTTTGCTAAGGAACCCTGAAAACAGAGTTGATTGGTGACAACCAACATGGCTTCACTAAGGTCAAATCATGCCCAACAAACTTTGTGGCCTTCTATGACATGGTTACAGCATTGGTGGATAGGGAAAGAGCAACTGACATCATCCACCTGAAGCTGTGCTAAGCATTTTATATGGCCTATACAGCATCCTTGTCTCTAAATTGGAGAGACATGGACTGGACGCTTGGTGGATGAGGAATTGGCTGGCTGATTGCACTCAAAGGGTTGATGTCAACATCTCGATGTCCAGGCAGAGAACTGTGACAAGTGGTGTTCCTCAGGATTTGGTACGGAGACTTAACATCTTTGCTGGTGACATGGACAGTAGGATTGAGTACACCGTCAGGAAGTTTGCAGACAACATCAATCTCTCTGGTACAGTCAACATGCTGGAGGGAAGGGATATCATTCAGAGAGACCTGGACTGGCTTGAGAGGTGGGCCTGTGCAAACCTCATGAAGTTCAACAAGGCCAAGTGCTATATCCTGCACCTGGGTTGGGGCAATCCTAAACACAAATGCAGGTTAGGTAGAGAAAGGATAGAGAGCAGTCCTGAAGAGAAGGACTTTGGGAGTATTTTTGGATGAGCTGACAGTGTGCACTTGCAAGTCAGAAAACCAGATTCCAGGCTGCATCAGGAGCAGTGTGGCCTTAATTTTGATGACTTGAAGTGTTAAAACAATAATAATGGTAATTGTTGTGGTCTGAAAACAAATGATGAAAACTATCTGTTTATATATTTATGTAGAATTACTTTCTATTGGTTTAACCTACAACTTGAAGCAACATATATACAGGGTCTGCCAATCAAATCAAAAGCACTCTGAATGTATCCTTGTACATGACACTGCTAAATTTTATACCTCTCTCTGCAAGGACTGCCCTTAAAAGACTGTCTTTTAATTGATTTTACTAGGCATATACACAGTAACTTTCTTTTAATAAAATTTTCTGTGAAGTCCTGGAACATCTTTATGAAAAGTGTATTGGGCATTTTTTTCATAGTAGATACTTTAATTCAATTAACCAGGAATTCAGAGTTATCAAGATAGAAACTATATGTAATTCCTTGTGAAAAAGCAAGAGTTTCAGTGGTTAAAAATATGTGAGTTATAAAACCACCAATATACATGTAAAATTTTTTAAAGCAAATATTGATGTAGAAATCTTGATATAAAGCTTCATGTTTCTATATGATCAAGAAAATATGTACTTGTGGTGTTAGTTGTGTTCTCAGTAGTTTTCTATCCTGTGCAGCAATTTTGGTGCAAATTTTAGTATCTGGATGTCATGATGTTATTGTAAGACTTTTCTTTTTTGTAGTTTGAAAAAAACTAATACAAAAGCAAGGAAATATCTTAAAGGTCATTGCTTCATTATCATCCTTTCAAATGACTGGTAATTAATTGCTTTGTTAGAAAATACATTTAAAACTGTACAATTTAGAGAAGTTCATTTCTTCATCTTCCTTCCCTTGGACTATGGAAGTTTCAGTAAAATCATAAACTGTCTTGCCAAAGAATACCTACTTTTTTGTCTTTTGAGTACCTGCTGGGAAATGAGAGTTTTCAAATAATCTTCATTCTGATTGTGTTCAAAGCAGAAAATAGAAACAGACAGACAATTTTTTAAGCTAGAAAAGTTCCTTTCTGGCATGTGCAGTGTTCTGTTGCCACATGCTAATATCCTGTCATTTGTCTGAACATGTTTCTGCATGAACGCTCCTCTAGGGCCCCCATGGCGTATTTTCATGTGAACTATAAAGACGTTCTTAGAGTCCTGGAAACCTTAAAAGCACCTCCTTCCTTCCTTCCTTCCTTCCTTCCTTCCTTCCTTCCTTCCTTCCTTCCTTCCTTCCTTCCTTCCTTCCTTCCTTCCTTCCTTCCTTCCTTCCTTCCTTCCTTCCTTCCTTCCTTCCTTCCTTCCTTCCTCCCTCCCTCCCTCCCTCCCTCCCTCCCTTCCTTCCTTCCTTCCTTCCTTCCTTCCTGTGTATGTGTGGCTGATGTAGGAAGAAAGAATCTTTCATTGCAATAATATGAATTTACATTGGTCACCCTAGTTTAGATTATCTTCATGACTAGAAAATGTCCTGTGAGTTATGTAAGGTAATGTACTCTTGCAGAATTTTGTCCTGTGCCTGCAAACAAAAAGCGAAGACCATAATTCTCTTTCTCTGGATGAGAAAAAAGTGTTCTTGAAAACATTTGGAAATATACGTCAACTTTATATGAAGCATCTGCATTATGCTTTATAGTAGGTCTGCAAAGTAGTATGAAATTAAATATTTTTTCTAAATTATTTTCCTATATTTGAAAATACTAAACCAGCAAGCAAACAGACAAACAAACAACAACAAAACACACACACACACACACAAAAAAACCACTTCTCTTCTCCTTTGCTTTCCTTTTAGCTCTGAACTTAAACACAAGGTCTGATGATTCCTTCTGATGGCCTTTTCTGGATTTATTTCTCAATAATGACACTTTTGGGAGCAATTCTATAGGGAATGAGATTGATCACCCATCACTACTGGTGATGTGCCGTTTAACCAAGCTGGTGAACCATAAACTGTCATCAGACAGGGTATCAGACTAACAGTGTGTATCATGCAGCTTACTCTGCTGTGCACCTAACAATGATGATAATTCTCTTTGTACATTAGACAGCACAAGTTAAACAAAGTACTGGAGTAGTACACTTTACATGACCCAAAAAAGAAACCAAATCCTTCTAGACAGGCTAAGTGTTG
>NC_139042.1:41634688-41669688 GCF_965140915.1 Aythya marila | reverse complement strand
GGAGCTGTCTTGGGCAGAGTGACCACGAAATGGTGGAGTTCACTATTCTTGGAGAGGCCAGGAAGGGGACCAGTAAAACCACTGTATTGGACTTTCGGAGAGCTGACTTTGAGCTGCTCAGGACACTGGTTGGTAGAGTCCCTTGCGAGGTGGTTCTGAAGGGCAGAGGGGTCCAGGAAGGCTGGGCACTCTTCAAGAGGGAAATCTTAAAGGCACAGGAACGGTCTGTCCCCACGTGCCCAAAGATGAGCTGGCGGGGAAGAAGACCAGCCTGGCTCAACAGAGAATTGTGGCTTGATCTTAGGTGAAAAAAGAGGGTTTATAATCTTTGGAAAAGTGGGCAGGCCACTAGGGAGGACTATAAGGATGTTGCGAGGCTATGCAGGGACAAAATTAGAAAGGCCAAAGCTCATCTGGAGCTCAATCTGGCTACTGTTGTTAAAGATAACAAAAAACGTTTTTATAAATACATCAACACAAAAAGGAGGACTAAGGAGAATCTCCATCCTTTACTGGATGTGGGGGGAAACAGTTACAAGAGGTGAGGAAAAGGCAGAGGTGCTTAATGCCTTCTTCGCCTCAGTCTTTAGCGGCAATACTGGTTATTCTCTGGATATCCAGTACCCTGAACCCTGTACCAGTACCCTGGTACGGCACTTGGATGTGCACAAGTCGATGGGGCCGGATGGGATCCACCCAAGGGTACTGAGAGAACTGGCAGAGGAGCTGGCCAAGCCACTATCCATCATTTATCAACAGTCCTGGCTATCGGGGGAGGTCCCAGTTGACTGGTGGCTAGCAAACGTGACGCCCATCTACAAGAAGGGCCGGAGGGCAGACCCGGGAAACTAAAGGCCTGTCAGTTTGACCTAAGTGCCAGGGAAGCTCATGGAGCAGATTCTCTTGAGAGTTATCACGCAGCACTTGCAAGGCAAGCAGGTGATCAGGCCCAGTCAGCATGGGTTTATGAAAGGCAGATCCTGCTTGACGAACCTGATCTCCTTCTATGACAAAGTGACGCACTGGGTGGATGAGGGAAAGGCTGTGGATGTGGTCTACCTTGACTTCAGCAAGGCTTTTGACACCGTCTCCCACAGCATTCTCCTCAAGAAACTGGCTGCTCTTGGCTTGGACTGGCGCACGCTTCATTGGGTTAGAAACTGGCTGGATAGCCGGGCCCAAACAGTCGTGGTAAATGGAGTCAAGTCCAGTTGGAGGCCAGTCACTAGTGGTGTTCCCCAGGGCTCAGTGCTGGGGCCGGTCCTCTTTAATATCTTCATCGATGATCTGGACGAGGGCATTGAGTGCACCCTCAGTAAGTTTGCAGATGACACCAAGCTAGGTGCGTGTGTCAATCTGCTTGAGGGAAGGAAGGCTCTGCAGGAGGATCTGAATAGGCTGCACCGATGGGCTGAGGTCAACTGCATGAAGTTCAACAAGGCCAAGTGCTGGGTCCTGCACCTGGGGTGCAATAATCCCAAGCAGAGCTACAGGCTAGGAGATGAGTGGTTGGAGAGCTGCCAGGCAGAGAAGGACCTGGGAGTGATGGTTGATAGTCAGCTGAACATGAGGCAGCAGTGTGCTCAGGTGGCCAAGAAGGCCAACAGCATCCTGGCTTGCATAAGAAACAGTGTGACCAGCAGGGCCAGGGAGGTGATCGTCCCCTTGTACACGGCTCTGGTGAGGCCGCACCTCAAGTACTGTGTTTAGTTTTGGGCCCCTCACTACAAGAAGGACATCGAGGTGCTTGAGCGAGTCCAGAGAAGGGCGACAAAGCTGGTGAGGGGCCTGGAGAACAAGTCCTATGAGGAGAGGCTGAGGGAGCTGGGCTTGTTCAGCCTGGAGAAAAGGAGGCTCATGGGTGACCTTATTGCTCTCTACAGGTACCTTAAAGGAGGCTGTAGCGAGTTGGGGATTGGTCTATTCTCCCACATGCCTGGTGACAGGACGAGGGGGAATGGGCTTAAGTTGCACCAGGGGAGTTTTAGGTTGGATGTTAGGAAGAACTTCTTTACCGAAAGGGTTGTGAGGCATTGGAACAGGCTGCCCAGGGAAGTGGTGGAGTCACCATCCCTGGAAGTCTTCAAAAGACGTTTAGATGTAGAGCTTAGGGATATGGTTTAGTGGGGACTGTTAGCGTTAGGTCAGAGGTTGGACTCGATGATCTTGAGGTCTCTTCCAACCTAGAAATTCTGTGATTCTGTGATTCTGTGATTTTCATGACGAAATACGTTTAGTAGACATACAGTTAAGAAGAGTCCATTGCATAATGCACAGATTAAAACTTGCTATGGCTTTCATTAGTGGCTTTCAATTGGTCATTGACATGCTGGTTTAAAATGAATCTTTTTCAAATGTTAAAAAAAAAATAAAGTAACTGTTGTTTTGTTTTATTTATTTATTTTTTTTTCCCCTCTATATCTACATGATTCTTTATAGAGGAAGGTGTTTCTATTGCAAATGCAGAACAATAAATACTTTAAATTCAATACTTTCACCAATGGCATATTTGAGCTTCCCTTAAAACCTCTGTAGCATACATATAAGTGTCATAAAATGCAATTGCTGGGGAAAAAAAAAAAAAAAAAAAACAAAAAAAAAAAACCAAACAAATAAAGCAACAAACAAACAATGCAGACTGTACTCTTTATTAAAATTGTATCTTCATATCTTCTGCCTTTAAGTAGTTATTGATGGAGTTACTGATTAAGTTAACTCAGAAGGAGCTTGATATTCTGAAGACAAAAGTTTTAGATCATACAGGCCAGATAGGAAATTTTATTTTCATGTATTAACTTTGAATATTCTTGATCAATCTTATTTTAAACAGATGTGGATGTTGGGCCTTCCTCATTTTTTTTTGCACAGACTGTTTCAGTCGTAGTAGTTGGTTCTATTGTAACCACTTTTGAAAGACATTATATTAATCTGTGTTCAACCCCAAATGTAGGCAGCAGTATTTCATCTTATGTTACTATTCATTAAAATACTTGAAAGAATTGATATTATCTATCTATATTATATCTTATTTTATCTCCATACATGTTCTTAATGATTTTTGTAC
The DNA here is from genome assembly GCF_965140915.1 of Aythya marila. NCBI lineage: Eukaryota > Metazoa > Chordata > Aves > Anseriformes > Anatidae > Aythya > Aythya marila. The sequence continues at coordinate 41,666,624 of NC_139042.1, read as the reverse complement.
CATTATTATTTATTATATGTATATTCTTACATGTAGTGTATTTGCCAGCTTAGATCTCTTGTATATTGTAAGAAGCTTTTTTTTTTTTTTTCACAAAAGAATATGCCTTTTTAAAGTGTTACAGACTTTAAAAAAAATTAAAAAACAAAAAACACTTTTTTTTTTTAAAAAAAAAGAACATCATACTCCTAGTATCACTCAGAAAATAATTCTGTAGTCACAAAAAGTAACATATCTTCCTTTTTACCCCAACAACAGATTTCATTCAGAAGATTCATATTTTTTTTTCTAATAAAATACATTGAACGCTCTAAAGCTCTGAAGGTGTACAAGCTTTGGGAACCAACACACAACACAATTGTTGTAATTCAGATTATATTCCATCCCTCAGGACTTCATCGTGCCTCTAGGCACAGCCTTCAGCAAAAAAAATAGACTATGGGCTGTGTCATCCCAAGAGGTAGTGTGCCTTAGATATACACCTCTGAAGTACAACACTCTCCTTGTTCAAACATGAATTCAGCTTGTCAAGAGACTTTTCTTATTCTCAGTGTTCTACATCCAATTCCCAACAACAAACATTTGTGTTCGAAACAACAGCAGTTGTGGACGTGAATCTGAATTCCTGCTACCTGAGTTAATTGCTTTATATAGGAAAAGAGATAGTTTATACTGCTAAAATGAGGTATGGAAAGAGAAAAGTTAACCTTCACAAAGAAAGCTCTGTCCACATAAGATCTTATTTGCTTATTGGAAATCCCTTTCACTAAGTACTTAAAGATATTTTTCTGACAAAAGTGAGGTGTCAAGGTAGTTAAGATTAATCTAGCACACAATGTGTGCTTCACATTAAAGATGAATCTGTAACATAATGTGGATCTGGGCTAGAAAGCAATATAAGATAGATTTAACTTGTTGCTTATGACGTTATGTTTTTTGACCAAGTACTTCTTATCTAGATCAGAAAGTTGTCTCTGGAAGTTCTTCATGGGCTGCAGCCTCCTCCAGGCCACATCCACCTGCTCCACTGGGGGCTCCTCCACAGGCTGCAGCATAGAGATCTGCTCCACTGTGGGACCCATGGACTGCATGGGGGCAGTCTGTTCTGCCATGGGTCTCTCCACAGTCTGCAGGGAAAATCTATTCCAGCACCTGGAGCACCTTCTCTCCTCTCCTTCTTCATTGACCTTGGTGTCTGCAGGGCACTCCACACTCTCCCAGCTGCTATTATACGGCAGGTTTTTATTATTATATATATATTTTATTTTCCCTTTCTTAATTCTGCTCTCACAGAGGCACAAACAACATCACTTATTGGCTCGGCTCTGGCCAGCTGCAGGTCCCTTTGGAGCCAACTGAAATTGGCCCTTATCTAACATGGGCCAGCTTCTGGATTCTTTTCACAGAGGCCACCCTTGCAGTCCTCTGCTACCAAAACCTTGCCACATAAACCCAATACAGTGATCTGCGAAGGGTGTTCCTCAGAGGGGATGGAAACAATATATAGGTCTCCAATGAAATGGCAGATCTGCAAGTTTTCAGGTTACTTCATGGAAAGGCAGTCTGATGACTGAAATAATAGAAGAGATTTATTTATTTATTTATTTATTTATTTACTTATTTACTTATTTTTAATCTAAAGCACTTAATATTCTAGATGCCTGTCTTAGTCCTTGAAGTAAATTTTAGATCAGACACTACCCAAAACTATTTAAAGGGTTATTCTTTGTGAAACAATTCTTTCAAAAGTCCAGAAATGGTCTTACCAAGGTAGTAATGAAATCAGGGGATGAAAGAGCAAAACATTAACAATGGGAGGAAGAACTCATGCAGTTGAAGCACGAGGGTACTCTCAGAAGAGTCTTGTGCAAAAAGTTGCAGTGACAAGTAATACTGTATTTTCTGATTCATACTAGCTAATACCATTAAAAATGTCAACCCTTTTCTGAAGCTGGCCAGCATGTGGGAACCCAGTATCAACTGAGCTCCAAACAGCCCTAGAACACCCACGACATAGTCATGCATTGATTGTTTCCAGTTTTCCTTTGCCTAGCATTACACTTTGATAACTAAACTATTGTGATCTTAAAGATTCTATACCTTGCTTCGCTTCTCATTATTGCACTAGAAGTAAAAATGTAATATGTCTTATCAGCTGGTCCATAAGAAAAATCTTATTGCATATACTGGGTCTGTCTGGGAAGGAGTTAAATTTCTCTATAGCAGCTGGTATGATAATGTGCTTTGCATTTATAGTTAAAAAAATAAAAAAAACAGTGCTGATAAGACAACAACATTTTGGTTATTGCCGAAATGTGTCTGCACAGTGTCAAGGCTTTCTCCCTGTCCATCTTCTCCCACCACCACCCCCTCCAATCAACACCCCCCCCACCAGAAAAAAAAAAAAAAAGGGAAATAGGGCAAGAGTTTGGGAAGGGACAGCTGACCCAAACAACCCAAAGGGATATTCCATACCATATGATGTACTGTTAAGCAAAAAAAGCTCAAGGAAAGGAGGAGGAAAGGGGGACAGTCATGGTTATGGTATTTGTCTTTCGAAGTATCTGCTGTGCATACTGAGATGCTGCTTCCCATGAATTGGCTGGACATCTGCATGCTGATAAAATGTAGCAAGTCAATTCATGTTTTAGCTTTGCTTGTGTGCACAGCTTTTTAATTTCTTATTAAATAGCGATTATCTTGATCCACGGATCATCTAGCCTTCCTTCTATTTTCTCCCTATCCTCTGGGACAGGGAATTGAGTGAGAGTCAGGGTGGCTGGTTGGTTGCTGGTTGGTATCAACCCAACATGTAACAAAACAGTGCCAAACCTTAAATAACTAAAATAAGAAGGCAAATAAAAACAGTGAATTTAATGAAGAATGTTCATAATTGTTCCTTGATATGGCATTGCTGCTTTACTTTCAGTTGAAAAGCAAACAGAGAGAAACCAAAAACATTTTATATTACCATCTCCTTTTTTTTTTTTTTTCCCCAAAATATCATTATGAGATTGAGGTATATTTTGAATACCAATGTCAAATTCTAATGACTGGATAATCTTTTGCTTCAACCTGCTAATTATAATAAATACCAATGTTAATACTAATGATAAGAATAATAGAGAATTACAACATCACCCAGAAAAACAAACAAACAAAACTAATCCCCCTAGTAATTCTTATTATTTTTTTTCCTGTTTGCATTGCTTTAAAAAGAATTTTTCCACATATGTGTTTTGCAGTATGAAATAGATGGCCATCCATCTTATAACCTGGTGTTCAACACTTGAAATTTTATTTTCAAGTAAAAGCACAATAAACTTGCTCTGCAGACTCATCATGTGGGCCACTATGAGCTGCTAACTAATCAATAAGATTCTGGGACTGTAAGTAATTTTGACCTGATTATTTAGAAAATCTGGTGCATATTGCATGTGTTATTTAGGGAAGAAAAATTATGGCATATCACCTTGACCATAACTCATTTCCAGAAGTAGGCACTTATTCCAAAAAAGTTCAGAAGTTCCTCCAAACAGCAGGTCTAGAGACTGCTTTTAGGTCACCTATAGTTCATCAGCCTTCTTATTCCGAAAAGGGGGCCTACAGGAAAGCTGGAGAGGGACTCTTTATCAGGAAATCTTTATCAGTGATAGGACAAGGAGTAACGGCTTTAAACTGAAAGCTCTAAATTTAGATTAGATATAAAGAAAAAATTATTTCCTCAGAGGTTGGTGAGGTACTGGAACAGGTTACCCAGATCAGTTGTGAACGCGCCATCCCTGGAAGTGTTGTATGCCAAATTGGATGGGGTTTTGAGCAATTTGCCTACTGGAAAGTGTCCCTGCCTATGCAGGGGTGTTGGAACTAGATGATCTTTAAGGTCTCTTCCAACCGGAGCCATTCTATAATTAATCTGGTACCCTGGAAATAAAGACAGGTATTATGATGAAAAATATGGAAGTTAGAGTCCAATCCTGCAGTGAGATCTACCAATGTGCATCCTCAAGTATGTACAGAAACCATCTAAATTAATGCCATTCTAACAGAGCACAGGGGAAGTCCCACATGGATTGCAGTTGAAGATCTGGATCTGGTCAAAAGATCGGGAAATGAACAACTGAAAATGAGCAAGAGAGAGTTCAAGAATGAACTATATAATCAACCTCCTTTAGAAAAACAAAAAGTCCATATAGACTATTTCATCAAAGAAATTAGTTAAAACTGTTATGAAGATGCCTTATCATTTCACTGATAAGAGTAGGAATGTAGGTGATTAAACTGTATAATTCAGTCTATGCCATGCTAAACTGTTAAGCTGTTAAAGGAAAATTTTCTTTTGTTCTTCAAAGACTTTTTTAGGAACAGGTTTTTATTTACCACTATGTACGAGGATTCAATAAGATCTTAAGTATGTTCATCCATTTTACTTTCAACTGCAGGTGTATAAGTAAATATAAAATTATTTTAGTATGATAAATATTAAATATACATATGATATTATATGTTTTTCCTTTCATTGGGTTTTCCCAATTTAAATTTTCAAAATAAATGACAGACTTGTTAATAGGCTGTAGAGGATTTTTTCCTGTCCTCTCTTGATTTATTGCTGCTGAGTGTAAACTGATCTGGAAACAAGTGAGAATTCCCCTGTGAAATGTTCTAAAATCCAAATTCCTCAAGGAGAGTAGAAAAATATTTGAGCAGAAACAATCATCCCCATGTGTATAAGCTCTGAATAATAACAGCCTGGTTTCAACATTTCTTTTGTTCATGATGTATCAATCCAGTGTGAAAGAAAACATAAAAACAGCACATATATAAACCAAATGTGCAACAGCAAAAGCTTTAACAAACCCTAATTATTAAGGTGGTTAAGAAACAAGCTAAACAGCAGCACTAGTACACCGTAAATTCTTGAAGCTGACACAGAAGTGGTTATGACAGCTTTCACATTATCTCATTGCAGTATCGAGGCAGTAGTCACAGCTGGCTCATATGTCAAAATGTGTCAGGACTTAAATGGTAAAACAGGAGTGCAACAGCAATTGGCTTTTCAATCAATAATGCAATCAATATATTTCACAGATATTTTCCCATATCTAAATTACTCTGCAGAGATGAGGTAGCCTGACTGAGTGTTTATAAATCAATAAAACGCACAGCTAAAGGACATCTGCTCCTGTTCTTTCACTTCAAGGTGCAGTTTCCTTTTTATTTCCAACTCTTTCTTATTTAAGAATATACTTTTGAGGAAAAACAGACCTCTTTCTGTGCACAAATCAGTTTTGCATTCCATTCTAACTACAGACTATTTTTATTAATAATTGTGTTATTTCAGTTTTAAATAGGTGTAAGAGCTTCTCTAGGCGACAGATCTAAGAATTAACAGCATTCATTCCAGATTTGTAATGCACTTATAAACAGATACTATAAGTAATATTAAAATTTGTCTAAATACAGTACAATACATATAATTTCACCCCCTCCATGACCTCTTAGGCAATACATTCTTTTTTTTCCCCATGCAACAGAATTCCAGATGAATCTCAGTGATAGTTGATAGAACAGCTTCTTCTCAAAGCACCACTGTTTTGATTTTTTTTTTCACTAATTTATTTCATTAGCAGCAGCAGATGCATAAAAGTTGATAACTTGTTATGATACTGTTATATGAAGTTACAGAATTTTCCTTACCCTCTGTATTATTTATTTTATTTTATTTTATTTTATTTTATTTTATTTTATTTTATTTTATTTTATTTTATTTTATTTTATTTTATTTTGTTTTGTTTTGTTTTGTTTTGTTTTGTTTTGTTTTGTTTTATTTTAATTTTAGTGAAGAAGTGACTACAGGCAAGAATTTATATATCAATACCTATAATCAGAGTGTATCCAGGGGAGAACATGATTTGATGATTTTCCTGCATATGATTAAAATATATTACTGTACATATATATATGTATGTATATAATACATACAGAGATGCATACAAATACATGTGAAGCATTGTAACACTGGAGTTGATTATATGAGCAAATGCATAGAGGTGTTCATTCTTGTTATGTGCACTACATATTTTGTTTCAACCATTTTAAGAAATGAAGAATGCATTTCTAAGTGTGAACTTTTAATCTGAAAATAAACAAACACTCCAAAAAAGTTAATGTAAATTAAATTAAATGTTTTAATCTTATTCCTCTTCTGCTTGAAAATTCTGTCAGGCATGAAACAGAGAACAACAAAAACAGATCTTTCAGGTAAGACAGTCATATTCAGTCAAGAAGTACATAAACCCAAGCAAATTACATTTCCTAATCAACGTGTTCCATTAAAAATAGATTGTCATGTTGGTGAACACCAACTAATCCTATCAGGTTATATCTTTAGATCACATGCTGTGTTATTCTCTCAATGTACACAATTTCTCACACTAGTGGGATCCATCTCTGAACAGCAGTTGTTACAGTTAAAACGCAAGCTGGATACACACTGATTCCTGAGCTCACTTACTCTATATATTTTAATTGGTTATTAAGACTGAATCTTCTGCATTTTAGAGTAAATGCAGATAAGATTATTTTTATTGTTATTATTTTTTTGGACACTGTTTTATTTAAAAAGTTCCACAGAATCCTTTCTTTCCCCCTCCCCCCAAATTCTTCATCTTTTTGAAGATGCATCTAAAAAATATGATGAACTATGACTATTTTCACTATCTTGATACAAGTATTTATCAGCTTCATTAAGGTGAAGAAAGACTACAATAATAATGAGATCTCTACTTTTAAAAAAGAAACATTAAATGAATATTAAAAGTTACATTATCATAGAATGCTCTCAGAGTATTCTCCATTAGTATTATTTTGATAAGACTATCACATTACTAAAACTGTTGATTTTTTTTTTTTTTTTACAGCTTTTGGAAATATTTTATCATTTTAGTGACTGAGCTCCTAAGATAAAAATTCTTACAAGTGTCATTAAAACTATTCTCATCCATTCTATATGTGTCAGAAAAAAAATAAGACATTTGAAATTCTATTAAACTTCCATCTGAAAATGTATCTCAAGCTTCAAGTCAAACTTCTAGCAACCATAGAATGGTTAATACATTTATATTTGAGAAGCTGTAATATGAGTGAACACTGCTGGGAACTTGAAATTGAAACTAGTTGAAGAATGCCCCTGGTAACAAGAACTTTATTTTTAGCAAAAGCTGGTCAAAATGTAGTAGTTGAGCCTTGAAATATGGCACCAACATTATCTAAATATTTCTGTTTTCTGTTTTGCAAAAGTTGCCCAACATATTTTTCTGGGAACATTTCCCTTGCATTTGCCTTATAGAGGATGACAAAATAAATAAATACATACATACATAACCGTACACACACAGACATATATGTAGTAGCCTTCAGAGAAATGTTTGTTTTTGTTTGTATTATGGGTAGGCATCTCTACATTATGCAAAGCCAGCTTTCTAACTTGAAGGTCAAGTGCTTAGACTTAATCAGAGTACCTCATAGTTTCTTTCCAAATAATCATCCCTCTTGTGTGAGGTTGCCTGAGGAACTTCAGTAGTCTCAAACCTGGGTAAATAATCAGTAAATGTTCATGAATTTAAAGCTTGATTTAAGAGATTGAAAAAAAAAATATTAAAATAGGCTGGATGACATAAAAGAACAGGTGATAATACTTCCTGGCCTGATATAAAAGGAAAAAGGGGGAAAGAGAAAGAAGAAAGAGAAAGAGAAAGAGAAAGAGAAAGAGAAAGAGAAAGAGAAAGAGAAAGAGAAAGAGAAAGAGAAAGAGAAAGAGAAAGAGAAAGAGAAAGAAGGAAAAAAATGGGAAGGGAAAGAGAAAAGGAAAAGTGAAGGGAAAAGGGAAAGAGATGGGAAAGGGAAAGAGAAAAGGGAAAGGGAAAGGGAAAAGGAAAGGGAAAAGGAAAGGGAAAGGGAAAAGTGGTAGAAATAAGATAATTAAGTAAAGCAGTATTTGCACACTTTTCTGTTATAAATATGAAGCTCTGAAATCTGAGAGGTACGCATGAGAGTCCATTGTAGTCATGTATATTTGCTAGTTTCAAATGCAGTTGTGCTGGATTCATATGGGTGTGGGAATAGCAAATGACTTATTTATTTTGAGAATAGCAATAAAAACAACAAATTAAAGTCTCTTTCATTCATATTTAGACATAATTAAATGGAACATACATAGAAAAAAATATAAATTACACTTTCACTGGAAGTGTTAGCAGATGTCCTTTTTTTTTTTCTGCTGGGATTGAGTTAATTTTCTTCATAGTAGCTGGTATGGTGCTGGGTTTTAGTTTAGGATGAAATTAATGTTGATAACACACTGATGTTTTATTTTTTGCTGAACAGTGCTTACACTGAGTCAAGGACTTTTCAGCTTCTCATGCTGCCCCACCAGCAAAGAAGTTGGGGGTGCACAAGAAGCTTGGAGATGTGCTTGACAATAAAACTGGGGTGAATTGGCTGGGGGGCTGTCTTTACTTGGGGACTGACTAGGCGTTTTTTGGCTGGTGGTGAGCAACTTCATTGTGCATCACTCCTTCTCCTTCTCCTTCTCCTTCTCCTTCTCCTTCTCCTTCTCCTTCTCCTTCTCCTTCTCCTTCTCCTTCTCCTTCTCCTTCTCCTTCTCCTTCTCCTTCTCCTTCTCCTTCTCCTTCTCCTTCTCCTTCTCCTTCTCCTTCTCCTTCTCCTTCTCCTTCTCCTTCTCCTTCTCCTTCTCCTTCTCCTTCTCCTTCTCCTTCTTTCTCCTTCTCCTTCTCCTTCTCCTTCTTTCTCCTTCTCCTTCTCCTTCTCCTTCTCCTTCTCCTTCTCCTTCTCCTTCTCCTTCTCCTTCTCCTTCTCCTTCTCCTTCTCCTTCTCCTTCTCCTTCTCCTTCTCCTTCTCCTTCTCCTTCTCCTTCTCCTTCTCCTTCTCCTCCTCCTCCACCTTCTCCTCCTCCTCCTCCGCCTCTTCCTCCTTATTAAACTGTTCTCATCTCAACTGATGATTTTTTGCATGTTTACCTTGCTTGATTCTCTCCCCCATCCCACTGGTGTCAGTGAGCAAATAGTTGTGTGGCACTGAACTGCCTGATGGTTAAAATCACAACAAGGTTAATTAATAACTTGTATCATACAGTCAGCCCAGTTTCTTAAAGACTATATAAAGAGGAAAGGTTAACCTGTGGACTTTAAACTGTATTATAATTATATGAGTACATAAATCAATAAGTCCTGGAACACAACAGATGACAAAGCAGGAACCAATGGCAGCATAATGATTAAAAGACCTAACACCATCTCAGAGTGAACAAAGGGAGATGTAGCATTGATCTGATCAAGCTTGTATTCTTGGTCAAAACAGAGGCTTTGAGTGTGAAGTGTCAGCAATTAAGCAGTGTTAGAAACTATGAAACGTATTTGTTTTATACCACACGAAGGTCTTAAAAATCAGGTTGTCCACTATTTCTGTGATGTATTGAGAGTTCATTCTTGTCCTCAGCCTAGGTAGTGGTGGTCCTTTATTCAGCTCTAAACAACTTGCCAGTTGGCTTGTGTAGAACTTCATCCTACCAAAGTGGGCATCCAGTTTCTCTCCCAGCATCTCTGTACTATATCATGAATGTAGGTGCTAAAGATGGAAAATAGTTTGAGACTAAGATATCTAAGTATTTTCAACGTCTAATGGATATCAAGGATGAATATCAAGACCCAATCCAGCTGCCCAATACAGACATCTCTATCTTTAGGGCTGACTTAACCTGTTCCTCCTGGATACCAGTAACTTGTTCAAAGTGCATAAATCTCCCAATGTTTTTCTGTTATATCTGTCATTTTACATAGATATCTTCAATGCCTAGAGTATTTCAGATGCTACTATTTGTCCTTGTGTGGGCAACTGACAGAACCCCAAATGTACAGGTGCATATTAGAAAAGGTATGAAAAAGTAAAAGACTTTTCACATGAACTAAGTGCTGAGTTGTGAAAGATAGTTTTGTAAACCTATCCAATTCTGTTAAATTATACGCCTTTCAGAGTTATTTCTATAACTCTAAGCCTTATATAGAATTCTAAGCTTTATATAGAATACACTGCTATCCAATAGCACTTTTCCAAAGAGTTTAGGAAATATTTGTATGTACCATTAAAGGAAAAGGAAAGACTTCCCTACATGAGGAGTGTAGGGATACATTTCAATAGCAACTGAGAGTGATAACGACAGAATATGCTAAGACAAGACTGAACTTCATATTCAAGAACACTCCTCAATTTTTTTAAACCTATAATTTCTGTTAGAAAATTCAAAAGATGTAGATAAATTATATTCAACATGAATAAGTAGTTTACATATGGCTACAAAATTAACTGATCATAAATATCTGTTATGTGAGTAAGCCACCTGAATTTAAGGGACAGGTTTAGGGGTTTTATCCCTGTTACCAGGACTAATTATGTTACTGTATTGTATGGTATTACATTGCATCAAAGCGAATCTGTTTTAAAATGCACACAAATAATAAAACCAGTGTGAATCTTGCTCTGCAACAGCTAAATATCAAAGTCAACTTCCTTATTATTATATTTTTTTTAATTTTCAGAATATTCTAAGAAAAAAAAAAAAGGATAGTAAGTTTGTTAGAAACTTTTATCACAATGTCATAAAGCAAAACCAATAAGTAGATAGTAACAAGAAACATTTGTCCATTGTAATCTGATAAAAGAGACATAATCTGTCAATAGAGTAAGTGATTCAATGGGAAGCTCAAAAAATGTATAGAGTTTTAGTGTATTTTTTTCTCAATATTTACTTTATGTTACTACACATAGTGAAAATTAGCACAAAATACTTTTTCTGGTGAATCTGGTTTGTATTTCAAATTGTGTGTTTTGGAAGTCAGACAACCAGCAATGGGAAGCTGTAATATTTTTGGTGAGGGATTCAAGCTGATAGAAGTGTAGAACACAACCTTTAAGAATTTTTTTACTCTCTTAAGCCTAAACTACCATAGACAATGAATATGGCCTTTCAGCTGTTAGCTGCTCAAGTTTTAAATTTTTTGTTGATCTGGGCAAAGAATGCCGAGTATTCTGAGACACCAAATTTGGCTCCAAGTGATAATGAATACAAACCGAGGAATGTAGCTAAGGAATACATTGTCCTTTTCCTATATAAAGCAAAAGGAATAATTTTGAAGGACAATGAGAAAGCCTTTGAGTTGGATTTTTTTTTTTCTTGCAGCACTGAGGGAATGCATTGACAGGAGGGGTGGGGGAACTGAAGTCCTTGGAAAGAATTGTATAAAAGAATAAAAGATGAGATCACTGCATGTGGGGACATTATATCATAACATTACACATATTTCCACAACTAGAACAATGATTAGAATTATACTTGCTTATAAGGATCACAAGAAAAGGACTAGTAGTAGTAGTAGTAGTAGTAGTAGTAGTAGTAGTAGTAATAATAATAATAATAATAATAATAATAATAATAATAATAATAATAATAATAATAATAATAATAAATTGGGAAAAGTTTTTGGCCAAATGTTAGTCAAAGAATTAAAAAGATAAAATGAAGATACTGCTTATACAGCTGTGACCAACACATCATAAAATCAGCTACTCTTAAGTGTTAGAAAATTTATATGAAACTCAGGATCTCATGGCTGTGCGAGCATTCCTTTACTTCTTTGGTAGACAAGAGGTTCACCAGATGCTCCTGCCAAGAGGCACAGAACATAAAGCATTTGTTTCCCTAAATAAAGGGAACTGCCATTTTAAAGGCTGAGGAGGTTTTTCATCCAGGCCCCATCTGCTGCTCCGGAAAGTTGCAGCAGATGTCCTGTAAGTCCTGTACCATATCTTTACCCTTGGACAGAATGCATAAATAACATTGAAATGAACTTTAGGTACTGAGTATATACATTTGAATCCTGGATAGATTTTCAGAACGCTTTTTTTTTTTTTTTTTTTTTTTTTTTTTTTTTAAACTAAACAAATGTGTTACAAGCTTCCCAGCCTAGAGGGATAAATTTAGGAAGTGGAAATATCACTTCATATTCCTAATCTCCTGTCAGAAGACATTGCTAAAAATCTCTTGTATCTCCAAGGAACAGAAGGATGTTGCATAGGCTGCAGAAGTTACCAGCAATTGCATTTATAAATGCAATTACCCTTGTCTTCCTTTAGAGCAATTTTATCATAGAATTGTACATTTGTATTTGTGTCATATAATGTGAAAAATACCATAAAATCACAAGAATAGTCTCTCTAACAAGGACTGCAGAGATATTTAAGAAAACAAACAAACAAACAAAAAACTTCCAGTGCTAATTTATAAGGTGTAGGTATCCTGAATACCATTTTATAGGGGTTTTAAGAAATATGAAATAAACATTTTGAATTCATGTTTTGTTTTTCTGAAGTACCCTGAGTTTCACTTTGGCAAGTCCCTTTCTTTTCATTATTATTAATTTGGCAGTTATGATACGAGCCTTTGTCAGTCAAGACCAGGTACCTGTTGCTCTAGGGGTTGAAATTATTGAGTAAAACTTTACAGACTCTAGCTCCAAGCAATTGTCACCCCACATTTCTGCTCAGCCACCATAACTGTCAGTGAAATGAGAATTTCTGCTGGAGAAAAAAAAAAAAAAAAGCCTCAGGTATATTGTTAGAACTTTATTATTGCATTAAAGATTTGGGATCCATTAGTTAATGAATGGATTTCACTGAGTGATTAGAGAAGATTAATTGGTTATTGTTCGTAAAGTGCTTTGCAGATAGTCTCATGTAAGTGCTCTATATTGTTGTTATTAATGGACTATTTTTATTTGCAGTGAATATCTCACTTCACCATTGTTTGTGTACGTAAAGGGAAATGATAATACTTCCCTTCAGACCAACACACAAAACTTCAAAAGAAATTACTTTTAAGTCTAAACAGGCCGATTAATGTTTATCAAGAATGAAGTGAAATGTGACTGTAGAGAAAGGAAAGAATATGTAAAATAATATATTTTAAATATTTAAATCTCAGTAGATTTTAAAGTAATGGGAATTTTTCAGGGATGACCTGGCAATTTAGAACACAATAAATCCTTAAAAATCCATGAGCGTTTGTCATATCATCTGTATCTCCTTAATTCTTTTGGAAATATACCATTTCCTGGCTAATATTTTACAGGATATTATCATAGTACCACTACTTTAAAGATTTTAAAATTTGAGTTTGAGAAAGAGAAAGGAAAGGATTCACAATTATTAGAAAATTATCAGAAATCTTAGTTTTAAGAAAAAAAATCTCTATAAGTTTTTTTTTTTTTTTTTTTTTTTTTTCCCATCTGCTGTGAACAATATATCTTTATTAGTGAACTTAATTTCTGAAGATTTTGGGTCAGACATTCAAGAATGTTCATGTGTTTGAAGGTGCAAACTGGTATTTATAGAGTAAAACAATGAAAAAGGCTAGTAGCAAACATGTCTAAATATCTTTTCACTCATAGTCTCACGTGCTTAATGTAACTCTCCAGTCTATTCTCATCCTGTAAGATTACATAGATTCTTCTTGACTTCCTCCCTTGATTTCATAGCAATGTGTATTTGTTCAGGTTCTGTTCTGTGTTAATATGCGTATAAGTCTTAATGACCACAGTAGTCTCATACCTGGACAACTAAGTACACAGATTAGAGATTTATTTGCACCCCCATATGCACCTTGCACTGGAATAACACAATTTAGAGAACAGAGATAAGTGGATACTTATTTTCAGTTAATAAAGTGAAAGCTCATGGGTTGAGATGAAGACAGTTTAAAAGGATAGAAAAAGAAGAGTACTACTACCACTAAGGAAGTGTAAGAGTACTACTACCACTTTCAAGGAAAGGAAAGGAAAGGAAAGGAAAGGAAAGGAAAGGAAAGGAAAGGAAAGGAAAGGAAAGGAAAGGAAAGGAAAGGAAAGGAAAGGAAAGGAAAGGAAAGGAAAGGAAAGGAAAGGAAAGGAAAGGAGAAGAGAAGAGAAGAGAAGAGAAGAGAAGAGAAGAGAAGAGAAGAGAAGAGAAGAGAAGAGAAGAGAAGAGAAGAGAAGAGAAGAGAAGAGAAGAGAAGAGAAGAGAAGAGAAGAGAAGAGAAGAGAAGAGAAGAGAAGAGAAGAGAAGAGAAAAAGAAAAGAAAAGAAAAGAAAAGAAAAGAAAAGAAAAGAAAAGAAAAGAAAAGAAAAGAAAAGAAAAGAAAAGAAAAGAAAAGAAAAGAAAAGAAAAGAAAAGAAAAAAGAAAAGTGGCGTCCAAATAAATGAAACTCAATTTCACGGCACATTATCTCTCTCAATTCTTTCCTCTCAGCTTTCATTTTCATTAAAATCACAGACAACCATAAATTAATAATTACTTCAGGTTGACTAAATGCAGGCCACACTATTTAGCTCTCATTTTCCTACAGTGGCCCTTCTTGTTCATGCTGGAAAAATGTTAATTTAGATAATGTGACTTGCCCCTTGTCATATAATGCTGTTTTGCAGTTTCACTGATCTATAATGGTCTGTTCTTATTAGGTAGTATTAACTTTATCTTTTGTTCAATCAAGCTTCACAGTTTCCTCCAACAAGATAACTATTGCAAAATATCAGATGAAATGTTCTGTTATTCATATTTCTGTTATATTTTGATTCATCTCTATGTCATAACCATGTTCAGCAACATTTGTAATTTCTTCTAGTAATAAATTTATTGTCCATTAGCCTAAGCCATATGTGAGACTTTTTTCTGTCAGGAACTACAGAATATATACTTCACTCTTACTATTTTACAATTTATGCATATCTCAAATTAGATGTTTTATCAACCTATTTTTCAGTTAAGAGTGGATGAATAGGTTCAAATAAAATAAAACTTGAAATTTTACCCAGAGTTTGAACCCAATTGGTTTCTGAGGCTTGAAACAATTTATTGTATTTCAGTTATCAATCAATCAATCAACCTATCTGTCTGTCTGTCTGATTATTTTTGGTAAAATATTCTTGTAGTAAATGAAGGAAACTGAGGCATATAACAAATTATTATTATTACTATTATTATGATCATCATCATCATCATCATCATCATCATCATCATCATCATCATCATCATCATCATCAATCATCATTATTTAAAACAAACATAAAAATAATCAACCAAAATTGAAAATTTTAAATTCCTCTGTCAATGTGGCATAACCTACACTTTTATACATAAGTGGAGAAGACCTGAAAGCTTCTAAACAGTTCATTTGTGCTGTGTTTTCATGTGATAGTCAGCTCTTCACTCTTTATAGGAACCTTTCCGTATATTATTAGGCATATAATTGAAAAATTTTTATAAT
This sequence comes from Aythya marila, assembly GCF_965140915.1. Classification (NCBI taxonomy): domain Eukaryota; kingdom Metazoa; phylum Chordata; class Aves; order Anseriformes; family Anatidae; genus Aythya; species Aythya marila. The sequence goes on along the minus strand of NC_139042.1, from coordinate 41,651,253 downwards.
TGGAGCAATTATGCCTGTAAATACGAGTGGGCAAATATGGTTACAAAATTCTTATGAATTATGGACTTTTTTTTAATGAATCATCATAGAATGTAATATAATCAGAAAAGGATATTTAGGAATGTTCCCATTTATTTTCTCCCAAGTAAATCTTCTTAAATCGAGTCAAGTGAAATTACATAAAGTAATATTATACAGTGTTAGTAACCATTTGAAAGTGATATGTAGCCTTTTTCCAAGTGTGAGGGTTCTGATTTCCATGGCATATGCTCTATAATAAGATTTAGGTCCTTGCAGTTTCAAATAAATACACTTTCTAATGTTAATGGTATATTTTCTTCCACCCTTAATTTTTTTTTCTTTATATAAATATTCTATTAGCATGTGTTATTATTTGTTTGTTTTTAGAGAAATAACCAGAAGTTATTAGTGGAAGTTAGAAAAACTATTGGCCTGAAGAGTTTCTTAAGTCATATATAAATTGTTTCATATCTCTCCAGACACTGCTAATATGTCTGTACGTATCATGATTAAAAATAGACTGTCATCAAATCTATCTATATCTGAATTTTTCAAAATTTAAAGCAGATTCTTTTTTTGCCATTTACACAGTATATGACTACTGCTTTTCTAAAAGAATAGATATATACGAGCTACCACAGCAATGTCCTTAAATGGACTGAACTGATTTCTGTGATACAAGTGATTTAGTCCAACAGTAATGAACCGGTTTTGAAGGCTTTTTTTTTTTTTTTTTTTTGTATTTCTGTGATCTAGTTTGCAGAATAATATGTGAGAAAATAAATTCTGGCTGTTTATATCTTTTGTGTTAGTAATAGTGTTAGTAACATTGGCAAGCTAGTTCATCTCTGAAGTCCCTTATACTTATGTCATCTTCAGAACAGAAAGATGAACTGACTTGCTAAATAGCAAGTAGATCCCTTTTCTGCAGACTGCAATGCAGCATATGAACATCTAAAGTAGGATGGTTCTTTGGATACTATGGATGTATACAAATTAAATACTTACATTTCTGCTTATCATTTAGATTCCCCATATAATCAATGGAGAGGAACAAGCATTTTGTGTCATGCATCTTATCCAAATGCAGCTATTAAATGGAGGTCAGAGGAACTGCACATTGGTAGCGTCTGTTTCTGAATACTGCCTCTTAATTAAATTTAGACAACTAGCTCATACAGTATTTACACGATAAACACCTGAAGTGGGTTGATCATATCCTTAAAATCCTTCCTTTGTATGCTCTCAAATTGCTATGAAATGCTAATGAAAATTTCTTTATACATTTTACAGATTCACTTAGCAGAAGGAAAGGTAGAGTAATTGAGACCTCTTTCCCATGCAATATGAAGAATACAATAATCACTATTTCTTGAAAAAAAAAATTTACAAGGAAACATAACAGCAAAACAAAAATTGTGTGTGTTATTGTACAGTAATTTTAGGGAAGAAGAGGCAAATTAACTCATCAAAAAATTTAGGTTTTCAAAAATACATCCAGGAAAATTATTTTAATTAGTGTTTCCTAAAATAAAAAGCAGGGGAACATTTTCCTTTTCAATAATAATTATTTTGTTCGGTCCCAATCCAAATATTGCAGCTCTGTATTAATACAGACAATTCGAAAAATGGAACTGACTAGTTTCCATTTGACTGAAATGAGAACAAGATCTAGCCTTAGGCAACAGGAGCATAACTAGCCAAAAACAAATGCCAATTTTAAATTTCATGAAGTGATTATTTGCTGTTAAAAAGTCAGTATTTCCCAACACATATAAAACAGTAATAGAATATGAGCCCTCAGGTGACCTTATGCTTACAAAGAAAATAGCTGCAATATATCTGTCACTGTAGTGATCATTGGAAATTAGGGTCCATCAAATCCTGTGTGAATTAAAACAGTATAAATTAATATAGGACTTCTTTAAATTGGAGTAGTACCATAAACTTCAACAAACCTATACTGGGTATACCGAAGGGCAGGGCAGGGCAGGGCAGGGCAGGGCAGGGCAGGGCAGGGCAGGGCAGGGCAGGGCAGGGCAGGGAAGGGAAGGGAAGGGAAGGGAAGGGAAGGGAAGGGAAGGGAAGGGAAGGGAAGGGAAGGGAAGGGAAGGGAAGGGAAGGGAAGGGAAGGGAAGGGAAGGGAAGGGAAGGGAAGGGAAGGGAAGGGAAGGGAAGGGAAGGGAAGGTCGACTTTAGATGCCTGATAACACTAACCGCTGAATGCCAAACAATCAAAAAAAGATTCCATCATACAAATGTAAGTTTTTTTTTATCATAGCTGTGAGAGAGTTTGTAGAAAAAGTCTGACAGTTGTAGATACAGAGCAGCATGTCTTTCAGCCGAGGGGAGAGGTAGAAATGTTTCTCTTTCAGACTTAACCTGTGATAGATGTTACTAAAATTCCTGTGTAATAACTGGAGATAATGAAGATTCATGTAGAAAGCTAGAGCCCAATGAGGATGTAGTATCTATAGAAAATAATCAACCTTGGAAGCTCTGTTTGTTCTTGATGCACAGGACGACCCAACATATGTGTTTCCAATTAATTCATAGTTAAAGAAAGCTCACTGTGGATCTCAAGAATCCTGTATTTTAGCATAAGGAAATACAACTCGTTTTATGACTATGATTTTGTCATGACACTCACATGAATCCCTGGCCGACAATTAAACCACTGAATTACATGAACCATAGAAAAAATTCCTCCAGAGTTGGAAAATGAATGCCTGGCTTAGTGTAAGTATAACCAGCCTTATCTTAAACTTTTCTCAGTATTCTTCATGTCTCTGTAATAACTTGTCAGGACTTATTCTATGTAAACTGGAGGTTAAACTCAACATTAACAGTTTCTTCAGTGATTTCAATTTGGCTTTTTTGTTTGTTTGTTTTTTCATAGCAAGACTGGTCCACTCACATTTCTTGGACTTCCTTGTAGCTGAGGCTTCTGTGGGATTTAGGATTTCATTCATCCTGTGTAACTATACATCTTTAAAGACCATCCATTTCAATCCTTATGCTCTAGGTTTATTCTGTAGCCAGTTGCAAAGGACATTTACTTCAGAATATATTTCTGCAGTGGGTTAACTCCAGCTGGCTGCTAGGTACCCAACAAGGCAATCTCTCACACCCCCTCATGAACAGAACATGAGGAGAAAATACTATGAAAAAACTCAGTGGTCAAAATAGGCACAGGAAGATTGCTCATCCTTACCATTACAGTAAAAACAGACTTGACTTGAAGAAGATTGATTTAATTAATTTCCATTAATAACAGATTATGATAGTGAGAAATAAAAACAAAACTAAATGAACTTTCCCTTCTTTCCCCCCCTCTTCTTCCCAGGCTCAGCTTCACACCTGACACTTCAACCTCCTTCCCCTGAGTGGCACAGAGGGATGGGGACTGAGATTGCAGTCAGTTTATTACATTTCATCTCTCCGGCTGCTTCCTCCTCATGTTCCTCAAGGACCCTCCCACAGAATGGTCTTTGATGAACCACTCCACCACCTGTTTGTATTACAGGGTGCAGTCCTTCGGGAACAGACTGGTCCAGCATGAGTTTGCCATGGGACCTCAGTTTCTGCTGGGAGTCTGCTCCTCTGTGGGCTCTTGATAGGCTGCAACTTCCTTCAGGCCATATCCACCTGTTGTGGCATGGGGTCCTCTATGGGCTGCGGAGTACCTATCAGCTCTGCTGCTGTATACCATGGGCTTCAGGGTGACAGCCTACTCCACCATGGACCTCTTCATGGGCAACAGGGGAACCTCTGCTACAGTGTCAGTACCTCCACCCCCTCCCCGTCTGCAGGGTTCATTCTCACATATTTCTCACTCCTTTGCCTCACAGCTGCTGCACAGCATTTTTTATCCTTACTATTCTATCACAGAAGTGCCACCAACAATGCTGATGGGTTCAGCTTATCTTCTCAGAGAAATCATCTCTGCATCCCTCAGGCCATCTACCAAAACCAGGACACATAAACCCAATACCATTTCATACAGCCTAGGATCTGAACAGTTAAAGATCAAAAACACTGTCATCCAGATCACAATCCAAATCACAACCAAGTTTATGCTATTGTTATACATACAAATGCACATATTTATTTAAAAAGGAAGTAGTAGTTATATACTTAGCACATGCAGGAGGGTTACAAACAAGCCATTGTTTGAAGGTAATTCCATAAAATCCTTGAATTATGGTAAAAGCTAATCATTACATCATTTACGTGTATATTCTAATCATTTTCCTGTACATATGCTATTTCCTTTTCTTAGCTGTCTACATTTAGGTATACAGTTACATAACTAGAAAATACAACTAGTTAACAATAGTCATATTTAATTATACGTATTTAATTATGTAGAGAATCATAGAATTATAAAAGGGTTTGAATTAGAAGTAACCTTAAAGATCTAGTTCCAACACCCTTTCATGGGCAGGGACACCTACTAGATCGAGCTGCTCAAAGACCCATCTAACCTCGCCTTGAACACTTCCAGGGACAGGGCATCTACAGCTTCTCTGGGCAACCCATTCCAGTACCTCATAATCATTTGAATAAAGAATTTCTTACTAATATCTAATCAAAATCCTTGCTATTCTAGTTTAAAACCATTCCTGCTTGGCCCATTGCTACAGTCTTTCCCCATCTTTCTTATCAGCTGCCTTTAAATATTACATCTTTATATATATATATATATATATATATATTTTTTTTTTTTTTTTCAGATAGACAAGAAATGAAAAGGCACCAGTGAAACAGACTAATCATATTTGGACTGGAGTCAAGAACAAGATGCTGAATATGTTCTTGTGTATGTTAGGATCATGGTTTTAATTTATTTATTTTTTCACATATTTCTAGTTGCTCTCTTACACTGTGACACCATGGTGCCCCGAGTATATCCACAGTGTAATGTTTGTAGCAAGAAAGTATCCCTGGTATTAAGATGTGATATGAAAGAAGTCACTGTTGTGCAGAGATATGCCACTTATTTATTTTATGCCATACTCTCAACATGTTGAAATATATGGTTCTGAAAAAATATATATCTATCCATATATAGCATAATAATATTTTATAGTACCATAATTATGTACTTCAATTCTTTACATATATATTTATGTAAGACAACATTCATTCTTTGAAGGGTTCTTCTTGGGAAGACTTCCATACATCATGATGCATCAGTTTTTGTAGAGAAACACCTTACAGTAAAATGGTTCTATTATCTTAAAAGTTACAAAATTAATAATGTTCATTTGACAGGATTTTATTTTATTTTATTTTATTTTATTTTATTTTATTTTATTTTATTTTATTTTATTTTATTTTATTTTATTTTATTTTATTTTATTTTATTTTATTTTCAGAATCACTGCATCAGGTTGCTAGGCTATCATGATGTCTATCTTTAAAGAATAATTTACTATGACTTGACTTTGTATTTTGTTGTCTTTTGAAAAAAAAGAATAAATGTGATTTTGTAACCCACTTTTTACTCTGTGTTTCAGGTCTCTTCTGGCCAATGCAGTTGTGAAGGTCTGGGAGAAAATGTTTAGCTTTTCAATACAACAATGATGAGATTGTACCTTAGACGTGCTGACCAAGAAAATTCCCTTTCATTTCAGTTCTTGAGGGGAATAATGACTCATTATTTTTCTAATAACCTGTGCTTTAAAGTAATGGAAGGTGAACACTAAATGTTTCTTTTATCAAAATGTCAAATTCCCACTTATGCAATTAAAGGTCTGATTTTCTGTTCACAAAAATGTTTAAATCAGGTATAAGTGTGAAAATAAAATTCAGGCACTTACCTATTTAACTGCATGAGACAGAATGCACTTAAAGAGATGTGGCCAGGATAATGGATAGTATCCTTTTGATAATCTTGACACTAAATATCTTGAAAAACAATAATTTAAAATAAAAATTATATAGCTTAGTAGTACTGCAGGAAGATGGGCTTTGCAAACAAATTTTATAATTTTCTCTCACTTCTCTGAATTTTGTTTTCCAATATAGAAAGAAAATGTAGTATGCAACAAATGAAAAAAAAAATCTGCTTTCTCTCACAAAATGGTTTGTTGACTGTTCTCACCTTCTGCAAGTCTCACAAGCATTTTCAAAGCACTGAGACCCACAAATACACATTGAACTTTAACTATGCTTCTGAGTTGTTCATACATGCACTATTTTTACATCAATGCCCACTTTTTGCATAGATTAGGAGCTTTGAGATGATCAGATCTAAGAGTCCCCTTTAACACTTCAAGTTTTTTTTCAAGTTTGAAGTCGAATCTAGACTTTTTTGTAGCTAGTTTAAAAAAAAAAAAAAAAAAAGGAAAATCCTCTTATGTCTTCTATTGCATCAATCACTGCTCTTCTTTACTAGCTATTCCCTTCAGAATACTTTGAAATGAGATCTGTCTTTGGATTGTCCTACCTGCCACAGTTCAAACGCCTTTCTAAAGACTGGCAATAAAAAGCTCTAAGTGCAAACCTGGCAGAACAAGGAGTCATTAGACTCCTTAGATACTGTGAAGGTGGTGATTACATAAGAACCTATATAGATAGATGAAAGGCTTAGAAAAATGTCGTATGTTAGTAGAACTGTAGGATGCATCCCCTGCATGCAAATAACTTTAAATTTGGAAATCTTGTGCTTGCAAAGGACTCAGAGTGGAACTGCAGCCAAACACAGACAAAATTTGTCATTGTATTTTTACAAGTAAATCAAACATATATGTATCTGAATATAAATTGTGTATGTAATAAATTAAAATGCATGCAGAACTTCTGATTTCTACATATTAAGAGAGAAGCCTCCATGCATTTAAACTAAATTATATGTAATAAACATTAATTCCATGATCATTCAAAATTTTAGGTAGTAGATTACATAGTGTGATTACATGGAAGTAGTAGACAATTTATAGGATTCTGTGAGGTGTAAGAGTACTGAATGTTTTTCACAAATTTCTATAATCAGACCCCTCTTAATTGGACTTCACCTGAAGTATGTCTAGAAAATCAGATAAGACCTGTTATTTTTAGGCAATGGGAGTAACTGTTTTTGTTCTAAAATATTGTCAGCATCAGACTGTCTTTTCAAATTCAGATCCAATTTAGCAAAGATCTTCAAAGTGAATTGGAGCTTGTATCTTGGCTTCTATGAATTTGCAGTGGAGGGAGCAGTTTCCCTGTCCCAACATGCTGCTGGCCACTCTTGTCATTATTTTATTTTATTTTATTTTATTTTATTTTATTTTATTTTATTTTATTTTATTTTATTTTATTTTATTTTATTTTATTTTATTTTATTTTATTTTATTCTATTCTATTTTGGGGAGTTTCACCACTTCACTAGGGTGTTGCACGGACGGATTTCTGGCTGATGCTTGTTTTGGAAGCACTGTCCTTTCATTGTCTCACTGTTTCAGTTAAATTAATTTCTTAGCTTTATTTCACAGAAATGATCAGCAAGTGTAATCTAGAAATACAATTTCAAACCAGTAGTTAAAAACCCTATATGCTACTATTACAAAAGTGTTTTGTTTGTTTGTTTGTTTTCCCTGCAGAATCTTATTTTTGATATATAACTAATGCTATATTTTCAGAAATATATCTTTTCCTCCTCCCCCCTCAGATGCCTTCAGTTGCTGCTTTTTAAGCATCACCCTTCTTCCCAAGTTTATATCCAAGTAATCTAACATCTCCCACTCACTGACCTGCCTCCAATATGGTGGTCTCTTCAGTTTGGAAATGTGCTCAGGTGAACCTAGAACAGCAAAGCCTGTGGAATCTGTAAACATAATATTAAATTTCTTTTTCATTATACACCAAAGTGGGTTTTCCTTACAACTACACTATATGTTTATATGTCAGCTGCTTTTGAGGCCTTTTATTACTCTAAATCCATCAAGTTGAAGGTCACAGTTTTATAGACCACTGATGTCACTGCATTTTGCATTTGGTTTCATGTGTTTTTGAAGATATAGTGAAGGCAAAAGACCTTTTGGGTTCCTTGGGGAGCTCCATGCTATTATGACCATGACTTGTCAAATGAAGATTCACATGACATTTTCTTACAAAGAACTTAATCTGCAAGGTATTGATGTGGGCCAAATTGCTTTCTGATATAACATCCTTCTTATTTTCAGTTACTCTCATTTGTTCTGATAAAAAAAAAAAAAGCTAGTTCACTTAATGGGAAGCTAGAGCATATGCTTGGACCTCAGAGAAGAGTATATTCTTCTTAATCTGAATTAGTTTCCTATTTCTGTATATATATAAATATATGTATCAGAACAATACTGTGTTGTGTTCTGCATTTTGACATATGTAAAATAGTGTATTCTACATGTATTCTTATGTGTTCTGTTGTTGATGAACACGTAGAACCTCTTTTGTTTCCATTCATGTCCTTCACCATGTGAGCTTTGGCTTTCTTAGCCACACCCATACATTACTGAACAGAATCCATATGTTGTACTTTCACTAAAAATAACACTACTTTACCAACTTTGAATTTCACATAATTTGTTTATGAATTCTGCATATATATGCATACATACAGGTAAAACACGGAGTTCAAAGCTTAAGCAAATATATGTAAAGCCTTATAATTCTTACCTTTCCACGGTACAATACAGAGGATAAGAGACTGATCATTTTTGCAGGTCTATTTCATCTTTAAACTGAGAAGGAATTAGAAACGGTGGAAAAACAGGTACCCTCCAATGAGAGACTCAACCTTCAAATGAAGAGAACATTGTTTGTTAACTGCCTAATTCTGATTGGGTACACATTAAATGGTCCTTCACTTCTAGTGAACAACTTTTGGTTCTGTCATGAAGGACGAATATGTAGAGAAGTAATTTCTGAATAGAGGAGGTATGATTCTTACCACTTACTCTGAATAAAATCGAAGACATGGCAGAAAAATAGTTTAATACAATAGTTATTTTAATGTTTAGCAGTAAACAAAATGGTTAGTTTGAAACAAAGGCTACGTCTAGGACAATCTGGAAGCTGTCAATATAGGCTTTTATTTTTGCAGACCTTGTGGTTATTGAAAAGGAAAGGATGTTTTACCTCATGAAATATAAAGTTGGTCTCTGCTTGGTAGTTGTTCAAGTTATAAGAAATTGGAATTGAAAAAATTGAAAAAGAAAAATTGAAAAATAAATTGGGTGAGTGGGTGGGTGTCTCTGCAAATTCCCAGTAATTTATTTTTTTTAATCATCAATCCTACCATACATCTATACAGATATTTTTTTTATAGCTAAAATATTGTCCCTCCAGCTACATCCAAGCATGAGCTAAAGTTATTTCAAGTTTAAAGATTTTTTTTCATTATTTCATTTTGCAGAATTTTACATATAAAAAAAAAAAAAAAAAAAAAAAAGAAGAAGCAAAGATTTTGTAGAAAGTACTGTTTTCTCTTTTCACCTTGTCAGCTATTATCAGCAACAAACAGAGAACAATATGTGCTTGGATTTGAGAGATTTTTCTTGTAGTGTTATAATATGGAATTATTGATTTTTTTTTCAGAATCAAAGCCCGAAGAAAAGGAAGACTAGGAAAAATATGAGCCCTTCAAAGGTCATCCAGTCCAAATGACTGATTTCTTCAGGGATAACCAAAAGCTAAAGCATTGTCCAAATGCCTCTTGAGTACTGACAGGCACTGGGCATAAACCAGCTCCCTAGGAGGCTGGTTCCAGTGTTTGATCACCCTCACAGTAAAAAAAAAAATAATTCCTAATGTCTAATCTGAACCTTCCCCATCACAGCTTTGTGCTATTCCCCCATGTCCTGTCATCAATTGTGGAGAGATGTCCCTCTGTGCTTCCCCTCCTCAGGAAGTTGTAGAGAGCAGTGAGGTCACCTCAGCATTCTTTTCTCCAGACAAGACAACCTAACTCTCGTTCTATATATCTTCTAGCCCTTTTACCATCTTTGTTGCCCTCCTCTGGATGCTCTCAAGGACCTTATCCTTTTTTATATTGTGGAGACCAGAACTGCTATAGTGGAGACCAGAACAGCAATTCCTTTTAAGAGAGGTGTTCCTTACCCTCCACTCAGCCCTGATGCAGCACACCTGGAGTGCTGTGTCCAGTGCTGGGCTCCCCAGAAGATACACCTGGACATACTGGAGTGAGCTTAGTAAAAGGTCAGAAGTATGAAAAGAAAATGGAGCATCTGTCATATGAAGAGGAGCTGAGAGATACGGAACTACAGAAGAGAATGATTGGTTGGATTTTATAGTTGTGTGTAATAGATAAAGGGAGAGAATGAAGAAGAGGCAGCCAGACTCTACTCAGAAATGCTCAGTGATGGGCCAAGAAACAACAGGAACAAATTAAAACACACAGAACCCCATCTGAACTCAAGAGTTTTCATTTAATTAAGTAATTAATTCTTTGCTTTTATATTTATTTATTTACTCTCATAGTAGTCAAACACTAGAATGAGTTTACCAGAGAAGTTGTGGAGTCTTCCTCCCTGGAGAGATACAAAAGCCAGGGAACAGTCCTGGGCAACCTGCTCTGAGTTAGTTTGAACAGGGGTCTTGAACTAAGTGATCTCAAAAGATGTCTTCCAACATCAGTGATTCTGAGATTCTTCTGCATTCTGATAACTTAATTTTACATTAACAATTTATATTAAATCCTGCCACACCCCTCCCCCAATTTTCATGAGTTTCCATAGGCAGGAAATTAGTTCCTATTTAACAATAGGTAGATATCCCTAGTTGGGTTGAATTAGTATGATCATTGCTGTGTTTTCCATAACAGTTTAAAAATTAAGGAAAAAAAACACACTATGAATATTTTTGTCAAGGAAGATACAGAACTACAGTTGTAATATAACTATGGAAGTATATAACTACAGAACAATATAGCTATCTTTTCAAAAATCTGTGAAAAAGAAAGTAAACTGAGTCCAGTGCTAGAAATCTTTACATTTACTTTTTAAGTAATTGCCGAATCTTACTCCATAATCTCATTAAGCTGTTATTTTCTTCCCTGAGCTGTAGGACCTGTGATGTATTTATGTCATTTTGACCTTGGCTAATGATTGTAACATTTTTTATTTTCTAGAAAACATGGAGTCATTATTCAATCCTCTAAGTAGTTTTGTTGTTGTTGTTCATTATTTTACATTAACATAATGAATAATAACTTCACATGTCATAGACAAAGGTTTGGATAATCAGCCTGAGAGTTGGCAATGCTAGTGTTAAAAACTGGTTCTCATGCTCTACCGCTAAGGCACAAAAATCTTTCTCTCATAAACTATCCTCAACCATAAAGTATGGTGTTACATTTGCGCTTCCATGAAAAATCCCTCTGGTCTTTCCTGAATCAATTGAACATGCAGTAGCGTACAAAAAAGACAATTGTATGAGGATATACATCCCAAATGAAAAATACATATAAATAATATTCTATTTAGTTATTTTATTGTGTGATAATGAACATTTAGTAAGATGAATTAAAATAATATCTGATATTTTGTATAGAAACACAACCAATTAAGATATTTAATGCTATAACATTTTACAATTCTTTGTCAAATCTGAGTAAAATGTAAATTCTTATGAACAATATTGAAGAAAAATATTAGAAACAATGGAAATTTTAGTGGATACTGCCCATGGCATATAAAAGCTTTTGCTAGTTAATGCAGAAGCGGATAAAGTATTTTAATTTAATTGAATTAACTTTATGAAGGAAAACAAATATCTTTGGGCAAGCTAAGCAGAATAATCTTGAGTCATACTTTGACCGTGTACATGTGAGCAAAAGATACTGCCATACTGTTTCATATTAGCTTCACCTGTGGGAGAGCATCATTGCTGTATAATAAATCAGTCACAGTTTATTTTAATGACACTGAAATAAAGCTAATAAAATGTTATTGAAATAACTGATCTGTGAGGAAAGTGTTTTTCTTCCCGTCATTAGTTATGGAAGTATTGATAATTTGTATTACAAAAATCTTTCTAGTTCTTAGTTTTATTTTTTCATTTTTGTCATAACTAGGTACTGCAGATAAAATGGTAGAAACAAGAAAAGTCTGGCAAACAGGGTAAAGCTCTAAAATAATTGCCATAACTAATCAGTGTTGTCAAGACTTTCATCCCCATAACAGAGGTGTCTACTTAATTTATTGTAGGTCATTTGTAAACCATAGTGATCTATGAAGACATAGCTAGGTCTAAGAGCAGTTATTTTTATGGAAAGTGAATTTTTTCCCTGTTCCATTAATGTCAGAAGTAATTTCTTGTAACAATTTCTTGTAAACCTTTCTCCATCCTGAAAAGAGGAATGCATTCTCTTGTCATGACAGGAGACAATGAACACTCCATGTTGTAGATATTGCTTCCAAACACTAAGCTTGATTCTGTTTCGGACCCCCCAAAATGATTCAAATCAACAGAGGAATTCAACAGTAACCAATATGAAGTGGAAATCCCAAATAAGCACAGAACTCTTAATCATCAATATCGAAGTAAAAGTCATCCAACATATTCAAGACTGGCTCATATTAAGAGGTTGGAGAAAGCTGATCAAAGCCCCACAAGAAAATTAAATAATAAAATTATAATAATAATAATCTTTTTTCCAGCTTTTGGATTCTTTCCAAATATGAAACTTGAGATGAAATTAACCCTATTCATTTTATAATTAAAAATTACAGCAAATTGTGCACAGATAATAACTAGAACCACGGTATATGGACATATTAGTACACATACAAGTAAAGTTTGACTGAAAAAATTGAAAGATTAATATCTTATTTCCTTGAAAGTACAGTGCCTTACAGCTTGTAGGTGACAGCAGGAGATGAAGGTTACAACAAGAAGGTTAATAATTTGGATTCACTCCAAATAACACTTTGCACAGACATTTGTTACCTCCTTACATATTTGAAAGGCTAATAGAGGGGGGAGAGAGAGAGAAAGAAAGCAATAATAGAAAAAAGCATCTTACATTATGGTCTGAAAGCTTTATTTATTTATTTTCCCCCACTGTATGAATGGGATTCCTTAGAAAAATGACTGTATACAGTGAAATATATTTAGAATACATTTCATGAAACTAATCTTACCCCAAAAATATTTAAGTTTTAGGAATGTTTTGCTGATGCCGTGTGTGAGAGTTCTTACACACAGAGCAGAATAATTTTTTTACAATATAGAAAAATGCTGAAATACCGAATCTACTCAGTGCCCAAAATAGAGACCTTTTGAGATGTATACTTATTTTCAGAAGATGATAGAAAGAGATGGAATTCAGCAGATGCTTAAATCCTGAAAATACATCACAAATGGTACTTTTTCTTAAGCAATATTCCAATGGTATATATCAGTTTGACAGTGAAAGGCTACTCTAATTCCCTCTGTAATAACCTAGGGAATGACACTTGCTCAGAATGTCAAGTTCTGGAAACTTGCTGTTAATTACAATGCTTGCCATGATATTTTCAATTTTATCAGCACTGGTAGGATTTTTTATCTGTTTCCCCATCATACAGTAACTACTGAAAACTGACCCTCTAGTTTATGCTCTGCCCCAGCACACACAGCTCACACCTTTTAAAGTGACCTTTATGTTCAGTAGCAGGTGCAAGATTATATAAATTATGACTCCCAGTGTATTATCAATCAAAAAGCTACTTGTCAAGCTGCTTTTTTGCTAACAACAAAAAAATCAAATCTATCCTCAGAGGCTATAATCCTGTATAGGCGAATAAAATACCATGGAGTCTGTTCTCCTCTCAGTGCACATACGTAAATCTCATTCCTACTAACATTAATGGGGAGTTACATGCATGCATCAAGAGAAGAATAAATCTGCAACAGAGCACACAGGAAACCATTCACTGTGAAATGGTTTAAGGAGACAGGGGAAAACATGGCATGGAAGAAGACTATAATGAATTTGTTCAGTTTTACTTCCAACTCTTGATGAACTTTTTCATACCGAATGCTATATATTTGTGTCATATACATTTGGAATGCTTGATGAATTTTATTAGTAAGTACATATTAACTGTAGCATGATTCGGGGGGATTGCCGTCTCTAGGTCTTGAGTTGCAGATTGGTGATGATACAATTGAAAAAGCTTTTAAAGAATTTTTGTTAAAGGCTTTTTGTATTTCAGCTTAAATATGTTTGGTAGTATTTTAAAACAATTAAGCTCTTACAATCTCTCCTAAAGATATTTAAATTTCAATCTAAAAAAAAAAAAAAAGAAAAAAAAAAAGGAAAGGAAAGGAAAGGAAAGGAAAGGAAAGGAAAGGAAAGGAAAGGAAAGGAAAGGAAAGGAAAGGAAAGGAAAGGAAAGGAAAGGAAAGGAAAGGAAAGGAAAGGAAAGGAAAGGAAAGGAAAGGAAAGGAAAGGAAAGGAAAGGAAAGGAAAAAGAAAAAGAAAATATATACATATGATACAAATATATATTATTCTAAGCAAGACAATCAACACAAAATGTAATAATTACATAGGGCCCTTAGTAACCTCAAGCACATGCATTATCTACCTCCCTAATTTAAATACTCTGTATATGAGCTTTGTATGGCTATATCTCAACAACAATATTCAGAAGATTTGGTCTGGACTCTAGTCAAACTTTAGAGTAATCGGTCCAGATGGGAAAGCAAAAGTAGCTGAATGTGAAGTTATATAACTTCCTTACATATAGTCATGTTGCCAACCTAGATTTTTATAACCACAGTGGGCTAAATGGACACTGAATCAGTGTACAAAATAACTAAAGAAAGAATGCAGTTAGAAACCTCAGATTTTTTATTTTTTATTAAAAAAAAAGTCTGTATGTTCTTACTTTAGGTATTTTAGTTTAGTTTAGTTTAGTTTAGTTACTATTAGTTTAGTTTTGTTTTCGTACAGAAGAATGTAATCCTCCAGGAAAAAAGATGACTAGAAATTTCAGTTTAGAGGAGTTATTTTCATACACTGGCAGATGAATCAACATGTAATTTAAATCCTACTTTGCATTTAGAAATATAGAACTAAAATACTTACTAAATCAGTTAGGACAATAAGGTAGTGAGAGGTATGGTTGCACTCAAATAAGTAGCATCTGCTACAAACCCTGAAGACTTGAAGAAAACAAGTATGAAAAATTCTTGGACCAACTATTCTGGAGTTTGAAATCTCAAGGCATTGTGCTCATGGGATACTTTAACTATGCAACCATCTGGTGGGTGACAAATACATCTAAACATGAATCACCAAAGAGATTCTTGAGTTAGGAATGTAGTGAAGTCATGATTCAGATGGAAGGATTATCTAGAAAATAAAGTGTTTTCTTGTTTTGTTTGTTTGTTTGTTTGTTTGTTTGTTTTGTTTTTTAAGGAAGGATTGATAAAAAAGATTATAAAAATACCATTTGTTCAGACACATGAATGTAAAGTAAGTGGACTATGAAGTAATTTGTAAAAAATAAGTACATTCATTTTCAACAACGGAGAATTCAGAGTACTGGAGAATTAAGAAACAGTAAAAATCCCTGGCCTACTCATATCTATGTAAGTTTTGCTGATGGTTTGTGTGAGATCAAGTTTTTATTTACACTAAGACAATGGAAATGTGAAAGAGTAGTTGAATATATCTATGTGTTAGAGGAAAAATTGACATATAAAAAGGATTAAAATTAAATTACACTAAAATATTCTTCTAATACCAAGGAAAAATTAAAGAAATTATAAAAGGCTAATGTAGCTTTGCAATAAAATTCTTGATGGCTAAAGGAAGGATTCAGATAACAATGAATGTAATAAAAAAATCAGCATGACATGTTTAGAACCATAGTCCCTAGGATTTGACTGTATTTTGCATCTGTTTTTAATTTCAAGAGTGGAATTGTTTGCAGAGTGCACGCATTGCTGGCAATCAGTTTGCAAAGGGACAGTATCTATCTAAACTATTAATCATGCTTTAGGTACCTAATCCTTGTGTTGAAATATAGACCTAGGAGCTAAATGCAATGTCTTCTTTGGCATATCTGTAGACTAAACAACTTATGATACATTCTTAATTTTTGTAAAACTGCATTTCTCTCTGAAATTAGTCTTATAAACTTTTATCATTACATATAACTGGTTCTGTAGAGTTAGCGTAATGCAAATGAGCAACACTGAATGGAGATCCAGAACAGTGTAACTTCAATTTAAGTAAAGACAAGAAATTCCAAAATATTCCACAATTACAAAACAATATTTATTTTCTGTGGTGAGTATTTTAAAGCAATTAGCTCATATAGAGGGTCTATGAAAATCTGATTGCTTATCTTCTTCTCTACCATGTCATTGGGTTACTGGAAAGTTATTCCCAAGTATGATGTGAAAACTCTTCTGTTATTCCTAGACAAGTTTTGGTTGGTTTTGCAAGTGTTTTTTTTTTTTTTTTTTTTTTTTTTCCCTCTCTACTCAGTTGAGTAATTTCATTTTCTTGGGATTATCTACAGGAATATTCCTCCTGTGTAGAGATACTTAATCTCCTT
>NC_139042.1:41602188-41629688 GCF_965140915.1 Aythya marila | reverse complement strand
TAGCAATTACTTAAACCATGTCTGCACCAAATCTAGGACATCTGTGCTGAAACATTGTTAGAGAGAATGCTAACAATAAAACTGGCATATACATAACTAGAGAAATTATGAGTGTTAAAGGCTCTTCCTTGCCTTCCCTCTTCCTCTTTCCCTTCCCCCCTGCCTCCCTCCCCCCCCAACTATTTTTTCTAGACCACAAACATGTTGGCAGACAAAGAATGCAGTAAGGTTGAATGAATAATGTTGAATGTGAGTTCATATTTCTTGGAAGGAAGACGTTATTAGAAATGGGCTATGCCAAAAAGAGGACTATTTTAAAAATTGACTAGCTCATTGTCCAGGTTAGGCAATCAGACTGAATGAAGATAGTAATGGACCTTCCCACTGGACTGAGGAAAAAAAACAACAGCTATACAATAGATTACATAGATTTAAATTAGTTTTAGCATACATCATCATAGTAATTCAAGCGTTATTTATTTATTTATTTGTTTATTTTTAATATAATGTGTTCAAAGCACTGGCATAATATTTAGTACTGGAGTATTCAAATAAACTATTAAGAGATGAACTTTTAGAGAATTCTAAGCAGTAGTTGGTTGAGAGCTGTAGCATCATTTTATTATACTGGTGTTTACATAATATTTTTTTAAGTGAGGTAGACCTGTCTACAAGATATTAAGTCTATACAATTAATTTCATCCCATTTTAAAGAAAACACGTGCACAGATTCTTTCTGATATTGCCTCTTTGCTTGTATGAGTCATGATAGTGTTATCTCTCAGTCTGTTGCTCAACAAAATGGATAACAAAGTATAAATCAGAACATGCTACCAGTAATATTTGTGTGGAAGAGAAAAACTATCTTCATATGTAATCTGAGGGGAATATGTTTAGTTTTCTGATGCTGATAGAAAATGTAAGGAATACCATACTTATGTCTGGCACATCTAAACTCATAACATCTATTTGCTTTGCTTTGTCAAAACATATGAAAAATCATTAAAGTGTTTTAATAAATGTCTGGTTTTCTTGCTCATTCATCTTATAAATATTAATTAGCCATGGATCAGGCAATTAAAGTTTAATCAATTTGCACTAATTAGCACCACATACTTGCATAAAAAGATAAAACTAGCTCCTGCATCTGGCTGTTATTTGCAGTTTTTGTCAAGTGCTGATGAGTTTCATCTTGAAGAGAAGATTAAGAAGAAAAGAGGAAAATAAGAAAGTAGTGTTAATTTTATTAAATCTTCAATCAAATCTTCTCTTCATAAGCTTCATGGGACAATACCAGGTAACATTTCACTTTATACAGAAGTAGACGTGAGTGGGCAAAAATTTAACACTTTTCTATGACCACACCTTTCCTATTTATAATTTGTAGGAAAAATGAACATGCAAATGGACAAGTTCTATCCTATAACAAAGCATTTTTTATAAACTGTATCTCTGGAGCTGGATGCCCCAATCTTTCATAAAGAATATTAAGGAAGTAAAAATAAATTTTCATCTAAGCGTTTTCACTTGTCTGATATATGTGAGTGTAAAAGGATCCAAAAATCTGATTTGAAATTCAACTAGATTTTTTATATTTTTGAAGAAGTCTCAATGTTGAAATTATTGCCCTTTCCAATGGAGTTATAAAACTCCACAGGTAGAGCTCTAGTGTTCTGCCAGAGGAAAATTTCTGATAGGAAAATTTAACCTAGCTCCAGCCTAGATATTTTTAGTAGCACTTGAATTAGTTAATAGATATATTAAATGAAATGTGTCAGGTATCTCTACTGAAAAGGGGATATTAAGAAATTCCTGTCCATCAGAAAAGATAATTTGATATAATTTCATTCACTTATTCATGTTCTCTGTTTTGTTTTGCAATGTTAATCAAGTGGGTATGATTTAGGAGCTTTAATAACTATTCAGAAAAACTGTGAAAAGAAGCAAACTAAAAAATCTAAATGTACACACACACAATCAATACTTTTTATTATTCAAGAGGTTTAGTTTTCAGGTGTTTGTCATGGTTCTGCTCAAGTGGGCAGCCGAGCTCCACCACAGCCACTCTCTCACTCTCCCTCCTCAAAGAGGAATGGGGAGAAAATATGTGAAAAGGGCTCAAGGGTTGAGATAAGGATGAGAAAATCATGCAATAATTATTGTAATGGGCAAAACAGACTCAGCATAAGAAGATAGTAAGATTTATTGCTCATTACTAACAAGCTAGAGAAGTGAGAAACAAAGGAAAGAAACCAAAAGCACCTTCCCCCCCCCATCCACCCTCTTCCACCTCCTCCCCCTGAGCGGCGCAGGGGAAAGGGGAATGGGGGTTATGGTCAGCCTACAGCACTTCTTCTCTGCCGCTCCTTCTTGGTCACTCTCGTCCCCTGTGCTGTGGGGTCCCACCCACGGGATGCAGTCCTTGATGAACTGATCCAGCGTGGGCTTCCCACAGGCAGCAGCTCTTCCAGAACTGCTCCAGATATGGGTCCGTACCACGGGGTCCATCCCTCAGGAGAAAACTGCTCCAACCTGGCTCCCCTACGGGCAGCAGCTCCTGCCAGGTCACCTGCTCCTGCGTGGTCTCCTCTCCACGGGCTACAGGTCCGGCCCAGAATCTGCTCCGGCAGGGGTCTTCCACAGGCGGCAGCCTCCATCGGTGCAGGGCCACCTGCTCCACCGTGGTCTCCTCCACGGGCTGCAGCGTGGAACCTTGCTCTACCGTGGTACTCCATGGGCTGCAGGGGGACATCCTGCTTCACCATGGTCCTCACCACAGGCAACAGGGGACTTCTGCTCTGGCGCCTGGAGCACTTCTCCCCCTCCTTCTACACTGACCTTGGTGCCGTTCCTCACTCCCTTCACTCTCCCAGCTGCTGTGTGGTGCAGCGTTTTTTTCCCTGTCTTAAATATGCTCTCACAGAGGTGCAAAACAACATCGCTTATTGGCTCAGCTCTGGAAAACAATGGGGCCCTTCCCAAACATGGGGCAGCTTCTAGATCTTTCTCACAGAAACCACCCCTATGGCCCCCTGCTACCAAAACCTTGCCACGTAAACCCACTACAGTGTTTCAGCTTCACTGGGAAAATGTAGAGTGTATCTCACTTTACAAAATCCTAATCAACATCAGGAACTTACAAGTATTTGTCCTGCTTAAGAAGCTTACAATGTCCTTTAGTATTACGTCTTTACTAATTTAAAAACAAATGTGCTCTAGCTCTGAAGGCCAAATTTTCTCACCTGGTAGTCCTTGAACAGAGAATAATTCAGGCCTTCCATATCGTAGAATGGTTTGGGTTGGAAGGGACATTAAATATCATCTAGTTCTGACCTCTGCCATAGACAGGGACACCACATTCTAGATCAGGTTGCTCAGGACCTCATTTAACCTAGTTTAGAATACCTCCAGGGATGGGGCATCCACTTGTTCCATTGCCTCACCACCCTCAAGTGAAGAATTTCCTCCTAACCTCTAATCTAAATCTTCCCTCTTTCAGTTTAAAACCATACTCTTTGTCTTATCATAACCTGACTGAAAAAAGAGTCACTCCATTTATTTTATAAGCCCTCTTTAGGTACTGGAAAGCAGCAATGAGGTAACGCTGGAGACTCTTTAGGCTGAACAGCCCCAGATCTCTCAGCCTTCTCAGTAGGAGAGGTGCTCCAGCCCCTTGATCATCTTTGTGGTCCTCTGGACCCACTCTAGCAGATCAACATCCTTCTTGGGCTGGGGACTCCAGACCTGGTCTCAGTACTACAAGTGGGACCTCAGACAGAGGACAGAGTAGAGGGGGAAAATTGCCTCCCTTGACCTGCTGCCACTTCTCTATTGATACAGCCCAGGAAGCAGTCAGCCTTCTGGGCTGCAAGCGTGCTCTGATGGCTCATGTCAAACCTTTTGCCCACCAGAACCCCCAAGTCCTTCTCGGCAGGGCTGCTCTCAATGTGTTCTTCTCCAAGTCAGTACTTATGTTTAGGATTGCCTGAGCCCAGGTACAGCACCTTGCACTTGGTCTTGTTGAACCTCATTACTTTCATGTGGGCACACTTCTCAAGCTTTTCCAGGTCCCTTTGGATGGCATCCCTTTCTCCTGTTGTATCAAATCCACTACTCATCTTGGTTTCATCTGCAAAATTGCAGATCCCACTCAATCCCACCGTCTATGTCACTGATAAAGGTATTAAACGGTACTGGTCTCAGGATAAACCCTTGAGGGATACCACTTGTTACTGGCCTCCACTTGGATACAGAGCCATTGACCACAACTCTGTGTGCAACCCTCAAACTTATCCCCTTATCCACTGAATAGTCCACCCATCAAATCCATATCTCTCCAATCAGGAGATTAGGATGTCATTTTGGACCATGTCAAAGGCTTTTCCTAGCTTGAAATACAAAGTAGAAAAGTTTGCCCAAATGGATAGGTAGAGAATAGCTACCTAAGTGTTGTTAAATTAAACTACTGACTGCACATTTAACTTACCACAGAATTGTCTGAGTCACTGGTCTGTACTTCTATTGGTTGTGGCTTAACATCATTAAAGTTACATGTATCTACTAAGAGAACACCTAAAAATCAGCACTCTAAGTCTCTGTATATGTTCTTTGCATAATTGAATGCCATGAAGCAACAGTTGAGGTATTTATAATTTAATTCTGTTCCTGGCTTCTGAATTTGGTTGATTGATTAGCCTGCCAATCTACCAAAAAGATATTGTTCAGTACTTCAATATGACTGTTTGAGTTTTAATAACAAGAGAAAATAGTGTTCCAACCAGCCTATTTATGTAACTGACAAAAACTGTAGGGACTGAAACATGCAATTAATCACTGATTGAAATTTACCTTCATCTTTGCAGGTAAAACTATACTTTTTAAAGTGACTTAACACTGCACCAAAAAACAAAACAAAACAAAACAAACAAACAACAACAAAAAAAAAAAACACAACAAAACAACAACAAAACAAATAAACAAACAAAAAACCATGAATCATAAAGAAGCTATGCACCATTTACATAGGGATTTTCATGTAGTTTATGCAAGAAGAGACTCGTGAATTGTTATTGATATTTTTCAAATAAAGTATGTATGAACCATTAAACTCCTCATTCCCTTGTGTACAAGCCATTGCTCTGTTAAACACTCCTTCACCAGATAGGCTATAAAAGAAGCAGAGGCACTTTCAATGCTTGTTTAAAGATCTGATAAATATGGCACACAAAACCACTGAAATCTGAAATTTCAAATTTCTGGTTGTTGTTATAGTCTGTATAATGGGATATTAGATCTCTTGTTTTGAAATGTAGAAGGACTCAGTTTGTCATGATATCCCCCCTGAAGACAGGAGGGACACATCTTCTCTGTGACTGAGGATAAAATCTCCATTTGATAAAAATATGTTTAATATAAGTAAATATAATATATTTTTTTTCCTAATTTTGGGAATGAAGTAAAACATCTTTTGTAGAACAAATTCCTGCAGACAAAATATTTTGACTGAGAGATTTCACCTATGTACCATATATATATATAGCATTGCCTTTTATAAAACCTGGAAAACTAAGGTCAATGGAAGAGGCTATAGTAAGCTTTAGTGTGCTTGGGAAGAAGCCAAAAGCTCTTTTATATTTGCAAATAACACATTTACTTGTGAGCAATATAAATATATTTCCTAAGATATTAGAGAGCTCAAGTGTTTATTTAAGCTCTGTGTGTAAGAAATTACCTGCAGCCTCTAATCATGATTAGGATGACAAATATACATAGGTCCTTTTTTCTTTTTTTTTTTTTTTTCTACCGTATTGACACAGAAAGGATTCAAGGTTTTGTGAGTAAATCTGCAGAGACACTCAGACATCTGAAAGCATCTTCAGCTTGTATTTTCTGATGTTACTATTTTGAAAGCTCATGACACAATTGAAAGACCAATATTTCCTTTTTATGATCTTTTTTTTGGTCTGGTTGGATGGAAACTCAGCTCATCAACAGATATTCCAAACCTGACTCTTCATAAGCAGTCAAAAGTTCATACACCGTTTGTAAAACAAACAAACAAACCAACAATCAAACAAAAACCTTTATACTTCAGATTGATATGTAGTTTGCTTTTTCATAAGCTCTGGAGGCCCATCTTTTTCTTAATATTTTTACTTCCTGAATTGTGCTCTATCCTAAATCTCCACTTGTCTAAAGCCGTCCTATTAGTACAGGTTTTTGGGCTATCTATTCCCACTGATACATGTTGGTAAAATGAAAATTCTCTCTTTTTTTTTTTTTTTTTTTGGGGGGGGGGGGTGGGAGGGGAGTGGGGAGGCATAATATATATTTCTTTCACTTCCAGGTGAATTACACATAAAATATCTCTGTGGAACATTCCTTAAATACCTATGGCTATCTTTCGCAACACAACGACTTACACTTATTTCATGAAATTTGACCCTAGTTGTGGAGATGTATAAAAGGTTGGCAAATTTTAAAGACTACAGTTTTAGTTTTGCCACTCACAGACGTTTTGCCCTGGCAGATGTAATTATTCATTTTGAGTTTCAGTTGACCATGGGGGAAGAAAAGGCTAAGTGAGAAACTACACAGAAATCCTAGGATGCCTGCAATTAAATGATATGACTGGGAAAGCCATCATTTCAAGGCAATGTTAAGCATGAAGTTGCGGCCTTTCATCTATTTTATATATCTGTATCCATCCTAGTCCTTGTGCTGAAGGCAAGGGAAAGAGTTTGAGTCCCCAGCATTATTCAGCCAACCTCTCCAAATACCACTGTTGGGGTATGTCCATATAAAATGAGACCTGAAATCTGCTGTTGTGTTTTTTCACTAAGATGTTGGAAAAATGTATTTATAAAATATACATTAAGGAAGAAACTTTATTTTTTTTATTTATTTATTTATTTATTTTTGAAATATTAGCTTGAGTCATCTGTGCTGCAGACCACTTGTGTAAATAATGGAGCACATTCCTAGAGATATTTCAGTCTTCTCTGTTTAACACTTATTTTTCCATAGCTTGAATGTATTTGACTTTATAAGATATTGTTTAATTTCCTGGTGAAGAGATTATAGGATGAACTAGAACAGCAGTTGTGGAAGGTATTTATGGTTGACTTAGAAGAATTTCTGTTGGTTGTTGTTGCTGCTGTTTTTGGTTTTGTTTGTTTGAAGAAGAGGGTAATTTTCAGACATTAACACTGTTAACCTACTAAATAAAGTTAAAGGATGGCTTAACTCATAGTAAGGAGATTCATGACAAATTCTAGAGTGTCTTTTTTCCTTTTAGGGTTTTGAAAACTAGATCTGAAGCAAATCATGAACAATATGTATTCTTTGCATGAGCTATATAATTCATATGTTTTCTATCTGACAGTGTTGATAAATTCCTATTGGATCTCTGTTGTCAGAGCAGTTTAAAATCTGTGCCAGCTTTTCCTTACACTATCTTCTTCAAACAGATGCTGAAAAATAGATAATTATCATAATGTCATAGTCAGAACCCTCACCTAATTATAGAGACTTCGAGTTTTCAGTATATATGTTTTTTTTTCTTCCTTATTCCTTCCTTAAAAATATTTACATTTTGTCTGAAGTACAAAATTTGTTGAGATGAAAAAATGACTTAAAACTCAACTCAGGTATTACAAGCATTGGTGACTCTGGGATAGTATTATTGGTTTCTAAACGTTATATTATGAACCTTTGTCATTGGTGGTGTTACATGAGTAATCTCACTGAATTCAATGTAACTGTTACCATTGTGAAGTTAATAGTTGCTATCCCATACTATAGGAGACACACTATAGATGATGTGAAGATAGGTACACATTCAGCATCTCTACCTTTGATCAAGATCAAAGTATGCTTTTCGAGGTTGGTGCTGTGTTAGATTGAGCTGCCTGCTTTATTATTCCAATTTGCTATTCTGTTTTGCTTTTGAGAGTATAAAAATTGAGTTGCTTTTGTATTGACAGACATTGCACTGAGAATATCCATTTGGAATTTTGTTGTCATTTTAAGTCTATGTTCATTCTTTGTAAAAGCACATAAAGATACAGTGATTTCCTAGTTAATCTTGATATGTGCCTGGAGAAAGTGAAATGAGCACTCAGATAAATGAGTTCACTCTTTGTAGCTTAACTTCACTACCTTGGAGACAAATAAGAAGTGTGTTTTCTACTTTGAATATATGCACAGTAGGCAGTAAATATCCTAAATCTCATCTGTTTTGGAACAGCAATTGGTGCTTGGAATGGAAGGAAAAGAAAGTAGTGTGCAGCATCTTTCTGCCACTCACAGGAATGTGACTTCCAGAATCTGTAACTGCTTTTGTCTAATTATATATTGTGAGCTGAAGTACTTTGTATTGTAGAAATTGGAGAGAGAGATGGAAGATTCATTCAGACTCTTTGATGTCACTGATAATCATTCATATCATCACTTGCAAAATTATGAGACAAACTTATTTATTTAGGGTATTCTAACTTCTACAAACTCTAGATGTAACAATGCCTATAGTGCTTTAAGTGTAAATTTTGCTCAGAAATCAGTGCTTGATGACTAATGAATACTCTCCTCCAAAGGACTCACATTCTAAGGACAACAGATGGATCAGCACAAAACAAAGACTATACAGAAAACAGCTAGTGGGTCCTCATTGTAGTTAGAATGTATCTGTTCTGGAACCGAGAGGGAATTTTGTGTGAGGGAAAGATATGAAGGAAGCTGTCAAGAGTCACACTGGACTGAACAGATGGAGAAGAATAAAGTGTAGAGATAGTCTTATCATTATAACTGAATGAGAGTCATAGTCAGCTTCAGTCTACATATCACAGGAGCTAAAACCAACTTTTCTCGAGTACCTTATCCAAGCTTGCTTAAGTGTCATAACACTTTCATCTTTTGACTTTCATATTTTCATTCCCCCTTCCTCCCCAATTACTTCCTCCTGCCACTTATCCACTACAAAAGTATTCCACTAGGCACAGAAGTGCTTTCATTGACAAAATCCAGAAATCTTCCCATGAGATATTCAGAAAATAAATAAATAAATAAATAAATAAATAAATAAATAAATAAATCATAACGTGAAAGAAAAAATAGCTAGTTTAGTTTTGCTGTTGACTCACAACTTCAATTAGCTCACTATTCAACACTTACAGATTGGAACACAAAGTTCACACTTTGGACAGAATCCTAATCCTCTCGATATTCATGGAGTTTTATTATACTTACAAAAGTTAGCCCTGTACTATCATTACCTCCTTACTAAAGGTATTGAAGCAATGGTTATATTTGCATGTGACAAGAAAGGAGGCTGTTACAAGGAATACAGCCTCAATAACACTGAATTACTGTTCTTGGAAAGTTAGAACTGATGCAGCATAAAACTCAAGCATAGATTAACTTCAATCATGCACTCAGTCTACTTAAACCTTGCAGGACTTTGAATTTCAGCATTAGAATAAGGAGATTGGTGAAATGCCATAGACAAGAAAATACTCTTTTAAGTATGATAAACTAAAATTATTTCATTGCACTACGAACAAAATATTTTTAACCTCTAAATATGTATTACTAAGGATCACCCCACAGGTGGAATTAACGTATCAAAACATGAATGTGTAAGCATTGTATCTAACATTGTATCTAACACCAACAGTTTTCCCAGAGAAGATTTTTTTTTTGCACATCTATCTTCATGTTGCTATTGTAAAATATCATCTGAGAAAAAATAGATCGTTATGCTTCTTCAACCTTGTATTTACATACATATTTTTATAAAAATAAGAGCTACAGCTGGATTAGCTAGAAATGTTTCCAATTTTATTTGGACCTGTGGAATAAATAAAGTCTATAGAGTAAAATTCATAACCATAACCTAGGATTCCCTGTACCAAACTGAATATGTTAAATACAAGACAGCTCTTTCTATCTTTCTTTTGCTCTCCCTCCCCCATCTCATGCTATCTTGAGATCTCTTCTGCATAGTGACACAGCTTCAACAAGAGGGGTGGAATACATTTCTTTCCCTCCCACCTGCCCTCTTTCCCAGATAATTAGAGCACTTTTCAACAAAGTGGGAGAAGTGGGTGTCCCTCCCTATATTATACACACTGAGAAATACATTAAGTATGAAATTGACTCCCAGGGGAAGTGATGGAAATATCACTTGTTCATATTTAAACTGGATTTGAAAAAGAGCTTTATAGAAAAATAAATAAATAAATAAATAAATAAATAAATAAATAAATAAATGCTATTGTGAGGGAGAGATTGCATGACCTTATTGAGAAAGATTTTATTTTCTCATTTCTAACATCTCTGATACTGTGGTTTACTCCCTTTCAGTCTGTCAATTTTGTCCTTAGCATTGTGTTTTAGAAGATTTATTCAAAATGTGTGTGAGACAGCTAACTCAAGATCTTCAAAGCAGACAGAATATAGCTTGGTTTCATTGGCTGTTTGAACCTGAATTACTGTAATGACTGTAGTGGAATTATTTTCTTTTAAATGAGCAAATCTGACATCAACATCAAAGGGGAAGTAAATACATGTAATAAAGAGACCACTTTTTCTTCTCCTAAATGATTTATTTTATCCACAGAAACACTAACAAAAGTTCAAAGTTCTAGACATTTAAATAGGTACCAAGATGTCTAAAGCCGTAATCCTTGCTCTGTCAGTTCATTGCAAAACTGCTGACCTTATAAAAGCCTATGTTCTCTTTCACTTTGATAAGAGCATTTGCTACATCAGTCCACAATATACATTATAGTAGCAAAGCCATGCAGGATCTTGCTAGTATAAGCATTTAAATACAAGTTACAGAGAATTCTTATCACATAACCATATATACATATTTTTATTTTAAGCAGGAATTTAAAGTTTTTGTTCTCTTAAATTATTTTGTGCTATGGACCTTGTTCTCACAATTACATTTTACCAGTTAGTGCTTTATGAAGCATAATGGAACCAGCAACTAAGAGCTCTAGTTTGCCCTCAATACACAATCTTAAAGCCCATTTGTAGGAATTAGATGCGCAAAGTGCAGAGAGAACATAACCTTAAGCAAAAGAAAACTGAAGATATTGTATATGTTAGAGACAGCTAATGCAGTTTAGATTTTTCACAGCAGTGAGCTATATAAACTGAAGTTTGTTAGACTGTAGGGAAACTAATAAAAAGAGTGATAGTATAAATAAACTGAAACAAGTAAATGAACATGGACTTTCTACATTAACTAGAACATAATATACACATGTTCCTCAGTTGGTAGAAAACAGATTTCCACACAGCGGTTGCATACAATACAAATGTTTGCACAGAATCCAGCTGGACTAACATATAGCAACATCTCTCGGGATTAGAACTTTTATAAAAGAGTCACTATTCAACAGGTAAGAAGAGGAGTGACTAGAGTTGTTAAATCTCCTAAGCAATAGATCAGTCTAAATTGTTAGTTTCAGGTAGAATTGAGGTTAAAATTCTTTTTAAAACTGTCATCCCTGGGTAGTTTTAACTTTTGGTTCAGAAATTTGGAAAAGCTGGCAATAACAATAACAATAACAACAATAATAACAACAACAACAACAACAACAACAACAACAACAACAACAACAATAATAATAATAATAAAAGAAAGGCTGTTTTGAAGTGCCAGGATTGATTTGTGGACCAAAAAGGTTCATATATGTGTATTTTCCTAGCCATGCCCTCCTGTTTACAACTACTTGGGGACTTAACCAAATAATTTTAACTTTGACAACATAGGCAACTGAATGAAACATAGAGGTCAGCAAGGAAAATATGAATATTTAAAGAAAATTATTTTGAATGTATGAATGAAAATGAAAGAATGAATTCTGGAATCTTGTCAGTTTTATGGTTGCTCTGGTAAGTTTTTGCAAATTTCTTCATGAAAATTTCTTCTGAAAAAATATATTTTATTGTAATACTCACCTAATTTTATTTAAAAACTAGTTCTGAATGTTAAGCAGAAAGAATAAAACAAATTCACAGTGATGCTTTTTTTTTTTTTTCTTTTTTTTTTTTTTTTTTTTTTTCTGTTAAATTCCCCTACACAATGGTTCTGGTAGAAGATAGCATCTTGTCTTTTGAAAGTATTTCCAAATATTTTGGGTGTTGGGAACAAATTAACTCTGTATCTTCCAGCATGAAGTGCACTGCTTTTGTGTTCTTTTCTTTGGTCAAACATAACAATGAGCTTTTCCAGAAGCAGGCACAGCGAAAACCATCTAGCTGAAATTTGCCATATAAACTGTACATCTTCTCTGAGTTGGTTGTCTTGGTCTCCCTCTTTGTTCCCTAGGGAACCACCTCTAGAAAGTGATACATCTTATCTATTTTACATACCTATATTCAGGAAGGATAATTTATCTTCTAAAGGGGCATAACCTTTTAACATAGAAGGGATCCTGTGTAGCTTGATTAGAATTGACATCTAACACTTGGGTAGATACAGTCAGAGAAGATAAATCCACTGCCAGCTTTCTGCACTGAGAGTTTATTATGGTGTCAGCATCAGGAGAATTAATACACTTGGAACACTTCTGAAATTCTGCATTTCTTTTGCAACATTTTTAGAGCATTTCATAGCAATACAGTGGCCAATTGCACCATGCTGAGTCAGCAACATTCAGGGAACTGTTTTCATCTGATGACAGTTACAAAGTTTGAAAGAAGATGAGCTTCGTGTTATGTATATCACATCAAAACACTTCCTGATTACATCTTTCTATTTTGAAATAATAGATATTGTCTTATCATAACCATAAAAATGTAAACTTTTATTGTATTCTTATTTTGCATTAATAACAATATTTAAAAATATAGGAAAAGAATATAATTTTGTCTTTGTAAGAGCTGACTGTATTCAGTATTTCTATGCAGATTTTCTAGGTTACCTAATTTTCTGTTTTACTACTGTCATGTATTATATAATATACCCTAGTTTCTATGTACCTTCTTTTCTAAGTTATATTTAAAATACTTTAGAGGCTTGATAGGGCTTGAACAGCTCATGACTTGCCTGTATTGATGTCCATTATTGTACAATGTTCAAAAATTCCTTGATGGCAATAATCATAATCATTCCACTCCTGTTTTGTGTTCTCAGTGAGTCTTGTTGCTTGTGTTTTAAGATTTTCTTCCTTCTCTAGCAACTATACTAAATTTACAGAATTGTTGTTTACAAGTAGCCTCTGGTTCTTGTATGTTTATCAGATCAGAAAATTTCCTAGTTCTTCGTTGATTTGTGCAATTTATTTTTGACATCCTGTAAAATTATTTTTCTTTGATTTCATTTATTTCTGTTATTTTTTTTTCTTCCTAAAGGGCGGAAGGCAGTAATTATTACTGTCTTTAGAAATCCAGATTGTAAAACTGTTTAACTTCCATGAACTTCCTTGAACTTCCTTATTTTTATGTGATATTGCCAAGAATATTTTAAAAGACCTGTCCATAAGGAACCTTGAGGCTAGTATTTTAATGCTAATAGAGCTGCAGGTATTACTATGTGATTGTCTTTTTTTGTGTGAATGTGTGGCAAATGGGTGTCTAAGTGCCTGGTAGCAAGAATGCTTATACCAATGAACAGCATCTGCTATATTAATAGCAGATGTTGCATTATTATTATTATTTTTTTTTTTCACTACAGAAATGTCATCTTCATACTTCCAAGTGAAAATATACATGCAGACTAATGCTTCTAATGAGGAATACTTGATGTTGCTGTCCTGTGTCTGTGGTGCAATTGCCCAAAGTAACTAGGAAAATAAAACTAACATTCATATTTTAAAGAAAATGTACAGCATTGAAGAGGCTTTCAGGGTAGGGCATAGATGCATTGCCCAAGTGTTCCCTAGGCTTCCAACCTTAGATGCTGTCGCGCTGGGGGAACCTGGTGTGCTAGCTCTAAGGAACAGTACGGAGCTTAGAGTGGAGTGGAGGCACCAAGGCTAGGCTCTGTGACCAGGTGGGGACTCGATTGTTCTTGTGTACAACGAGACCAATAAGCTGCACTTTTTGCTATCCTGAGCCAACGACCTGCCATGTTTTGACAAATGCTGTACCCTAGTGTACTTTTGCTCATTATAATATCACTATAATACCAAAACACACCTCCATCCCCAAAGCCACCTGCCTCCAAGGTGCGACCACCCCTCACTGAGCATGCACTCTGAATTTCTTGGAGCCTATTACTTTAAACGGAGACGGGAAAACTTTTCTCCAATCATAACTAAGATATGCTTGACTAGAGTCACTCAAGCTCCACCTAAAAAATAGAAAATATAAATTGGCCTTAGAGAGAGGGGATGTTAGGGAAGATACCATCGTTAGGGAAGATACGATTGTTAGGGAAGATACCACCATCAGGGGAGATACCATCCCGACAGAATACACCATAGTGAGGACCTCCTGACTCCTGGGATCAGTCGATGGGCTGAACCTCTCTCTCACCCCCCCCCCCCAGTCCCCCCATTGGGATGCCTTTGGTTGAGATTTGAACACTTGGTTATACTATGTGTCTCCACAGAAACTTAGAAATCTCTAGAGTCTCTGTGCCTTTTAATGCATTAATTTCCAGGCTGCGCACCTGTGTATTTCACGCATGCTAGCTTGCTTTTGCAGACAGTAACTATTGCTGGCAATCCAAAGAACCTGTGTACCTGTTGTTGTAATAAATTGCACTTGATTACACTTGATTCCTAGCCATGATAGTTCTCATGAAATGCGACTAGAGTAAGGGTGGTTATACGTTACTGGTGAATCCTTGACTGTAGTTCAGTGCTCTGAATCCAACCAGACCCCTAACGGTTAATGCGTTATTGGTGCATCTGTGATTGTGATAGTTCAGTACCCTGAATCCGACTGGACCCATAAAGGTTAATCAGCTACACCCCTTAACACGACAGTGTCCTTATAATGTTTGGAATAGCTAGCTAAATAGCAGTTACTCTGTAACTCAAGTATTTGTAAGAGTGGCTGCTTAATTTACTTAGATGGCTAAACTTCCATAATTTTTGTACGGCAAACATATGTCATGGAGAATAAGGTACATCATGTTTTAGTCAATGTTTTACATTTTGGGAAAATCTGTAAAGTTTTAGACAGTTAAAATGGTGTGAAAGTGGATGTCTAAGGGTACTAAGTGGGCGTATAAGTCGTGGTCCAACTTACAGGATCACATATGATTCCTGCTGTTTACATGTAGCTGCTTCTAGCTAACTGTTATTTTAACTTTTATTGCAGAAGTATCATATGAAGACAGACAGAATGAAGGTCAACTGATTTATGGGTTTGCCAGTGGACATTCCATGGTGCCTCAAGCATGGCTCCTCTCTGTTGAATAACTCCATATACTTGACACGGCTGATCATCTGGTCACAAAGCTGGAGGGACATTACAGTGTTCCTTTGTACAAATGGTCTTCCATTGCTGCAGAAGGTCATAATCCTCAAGGCATTATATTTGACATATCTGCACTCTTGGTGCTTGTAAATTAGCTATAAACTCTGAAAAAGCTATAACCTTAACAGACCGTTGATGTTCTGTGCTTTGATACAAATATTGCTTGAGCTGGTGGCCACATTTTGAATTAAGTTCACTTACTGTGTTATGCCATTAAAAGGCATCACAGCCTTCCTGTTTTAATGGAGGCTACTCTATATCCTCCGGAGAAGCTGATTATCCGTGCTATTTTGCTATTTGTCTTCCCTGACATTGTTTTGTCCCATCCCTACTCACACTGTCCTGGACAGGCACATTGAGAAGACAGCACTACAGAGTGACAGCTCTCAGTAAGCACTCTGGAAAATCCACAGTAAATCTGGAACAGAATGCATCTTGGAGACACACACAAAGAAACAAAGAGTTTAGGTAAAAATACTTTACCATGGAGTCCACCTGACTGAAGGAACTCTGTTTATCTGTTCTACTGGAAGGGATTTCTTGGAAGTGAAACATGGCATAGTGCTCTAGCAGAGGAATTTAACATGTAGAGCACATGCTATTAAAACAACAACAACAACAAAACTGCAAGGAAATTTTAGCTTTCTAAAATTGAAAAAACTTCTAGAAACTGTTCTCTGGGACAGAATTCTGATTCCTTGGAGATTTTGTAACCGCCAGTTTCAGTTTCTGATTTTGATTCTGATATTCTGGCCACAGAATTGTTCTTTCCAAGAAAAAATATCATCCTTTATGTGATACTGTCAGGTACCTCATTATAAGATGAAAGAGTTGTTCTATGCTGAGTTTTTGTTTGCTCTGATTTTCTTCAGTATAACGCTTTCCCAAGAAGTCGTTGCTTCAAAATGAATCCTGTAACCCACTGGGAAGGTTCCAATTTTGACTGGACTTCAGAAAAAAAAAAATAAACAAAATCTTTCTGCATTTATGCAGATACATATTCTTAATCATCACAATTTTATGTGTTTTACTGTTCCATAGTAAGTAGAGAAAATAAAATGAAAAGAAAAAAAGAGGGATAATCATAATAAACTGTTGCAGGCCTCTCAATCAGATGGATGTGGCATTTTTTTTTCTTTTCATTGATTTATTTTATTTTATTTTATTTTATTTTAATATCAAAAATCAGAATAAGGAAATTTTTCAAGATTCCCTAAAAAGAACCTTGAGTCTTATTCTGTAGGTTGTTCTTTTATTTGAGTTATAATAGTCTTTGCAGGCCCCTTTAGATAGCTTTGTTCAACTGCAGTATTACCAACAAAGTTCCTCCTTGAAAATAATAATAAAAGCTTTCCTAATGTTCATTTGACTGGATCCACTTCCCATGTCATTCTACAAATAACACAAAGCTAATATCTGAAGTATGTGAGAAAGAAAGAAATTCTAACACAATCTAGGCAAGATAAACATACACTCCTGACCTCAGTTTATCCAAGCAAGATTGCCAGTACTATGGAGATTAACGTTCTATATATGCTAAAAACTCCCACAGTCAAGAAATATTAGTCTGATAGTGCTATGTATAGAGTGGGAGGACAATACTACAAGAAATACACATATCAAGGAAAAGAGAAACCATTTATGGCTTGTAGTCTTAAAGAAATATTCAGAGAGGGAGGGGGCATTTTGGACAATTCTGTAGCTCCCTTTTAATACATTGTCAATGGCATCATACTTCTCGCTAGAAAGAGTAGAAAATTCCGGGAATTTCAGTTTTGGCTTAACAAATCCACTTTGCTACTTTTTTCCACAAGCTATTTTGACCAGTACCCTGAGCTGGTGGAAGGGGACATGAAAAGGGGGACTAAGGAGAATCTCCATCCTTTACTGGATGCGGAGGGAAACTTACTGATGAGAGATAAGGAAAAGGCTGAGATGCTTAATGCCTTCTTTGCCTCAGTCTTTAGCAGCAAGAGCAGTTGTTCTCTGCATACCCAGTACCCTGAGCTGGTGGAAGGGCATGGGGAGCAGAATGTGGCCCTCATTATCCATGAGGAAATAGTTGGTGACCTGCTACGACACTTGGATGTATGCAAGTCAATGGGGCCAGATGGGATCCACCCGAGGGTACTGAGAGAACTGGCGGAGGAGCTGGCCAAGCTGCTTTCCATCATTTATCAGCAGTCCTGGATATCAGGGGAGGTACCACTTGACTGGCGGCTAGCAAACGTGGCGCTCATCTACAAGAAGAGCCAGAGGGCAGACCTGGGGAACTACAGGCCTGTCAGTTTGACCTCAGTGCCAGGGAAGCTCATGGAGCAGATTATCTTGAGTGCCATCACGCAGCACTTGCAGGGCATGCAGGCGATCAGGCCCAGTCAGCATAGGTTTATGAAAGGCAGATCCTGCTTGATGAACCTGATCTCCTTCGATGACAAAGTGATGTGCTTGGTGGATGAGGGAAAGGCTGTGGATGTGGTCTACCTTGACTTCAGCAAGGCTTTTGACACCGTCTCCCACAGCATTCTCCTGAAGAAACTGGCTGCTCTTGGCTTGGACTGGCGCACGCTTCATTGGGTTAGAAACTGGCTGGATAGCCGGGCCCAAACAGTCGTGGTAAATGGAGTCAAGTCCAGTTGGAGGCCAGTCACTAGTGGCGTTCCCCAGGACTCAGTGCTGGGGCCGGTCCTCTTTAATATCTTTATCGATGATCTGGATGAGGGGATCGAGTGCACCCTCAGTAAGTTTGCAGATGACACCAAGCTAGGTGCGTTTGTCAATCTGCTCAAGGGTAGGAAGGCTCTGCAGGAGGATCTGGATAGGCTGCACCAATGGGCTGAGGTCAACTGCATGAAGTTCAACAAGGCCAAGTGCTGGGTCCTGCACCTGAGGCGCAATAACCCCAAGCAGAGCTACAGACTGGAAGAGGAGTGGTTGGAAAGCTGCCTGGCGGAGAAGGACCTGGGAGTATTGGTTGATAGTCGGCTGAATATGAGCGATGAAGCTGGTGAGGGGTCTGGAGAACAAGTCCTACAAGGAGTGGCTGAGGGAGCTGGGATTGTTCAGCCTGGAGAAAAGAAGGCTCAGGGGCGACCTTATCGCAGTCTATAGATCCCTTAAAGGAGGCTGTAGTGAGGTGGGGGCTGGTCTGTTCTCCCACGTGCCTGGTGACAGGACGAGGGGGAATGGGCTAAAGTTGCGCCAGGGGAGGTTTAGGTTGGATGTTAGGAAGAACTTATTTACTGAGAGTGTTGTTAGGCATTGGAACAGGCTGCCCAGGGAAGTGGTGGAGTCACCATCCCTGGAAGTCTTCAAAAGATGTTTAGATGTAGAGCTTAGGGATATGGTTTAGTGGAGGACTTGTCAGTGTTAGGTGAGAGGTTGGACTCGATGATCTTGAGGTCTCTTCCAACCTAGAAATTCTGTGATTCTGTGTGACCATGACAGGTTGAGGTTTCTTTTTTTTCCCCTTAAATGCTTAATGATGTTTGCGTGCTCCATTATAAAAGTTATCTATCTTGCAATAAATACACACACCCAAGTTGTGGTTTAACCCAGCTGGCAGCTAAACACCACACAGTTGTTCTTTCACCCTCCCTCTTACCTTTCTGGGATGGGGAAGAATATCAGGAAAAAAACAAAACAAACAAACAAAAAAAAACCTGTGGGTTGAGATGAAGACAGTTTAAAGGATAGAAAAGAAAGACAAATAATAGTAATAAAGATAATAGTTCTGCTAATAATAATGTGTACAAAACAAGTGATGCACAATGCAATTGCTCACCACCAGCTGACCAATGTCCAGGCTATCCCCGAGCAGCCAGTCCCCACACCCCGGACAGCCACCCCATATCAATTGTTCATTATGACGTCAGATGGTATAGAATACCCCTTTGGCCATTTTGGGTCAGCTGTCCTCGGTCTGACCCCTCCCA
This sequence comes from Aythya marila, assembly GCF_965140915.1. Classification (NCBI taxonomy): domain Eukaryota; kingdom Metazoa; phylum Chordata; class Aves; order Anseriformes; family Anatidae; genus Aythya; species Aythya marila. The sequence continues at coordinate 41,610,309 of NC_139042.1, read as the reverse complement.
GCTCCTGCTGCACGCCTAGCCTGCCCACTGGCAGGACAGAGTTAGAAGCTGAAAGATAACGTGGCTTAGCAATGCTCTGCAAAAACTAAAACATCAGTGTGTAATCAATATTATTCTTATCCTAAACAAGAACATCCTATCCTATCCCATTCCAAAACACAGCACCACACCAGCTACTAGGACAAAAATTAACTCTAGCCTAGCTGAAACCAAGACACAAGTATACCCCTTTCTACATTAAAAAAAAAAAAAAAAAAAAAATTGTTTTGGGGAGGAGACAGCAGCAATTTTTTCTCCAACTGTTGTTATCAGTAACTTTTCACACATTTCTACTTTCAAAAAAGTAATGAAACTTGTTTCCATGCTCGTCCTCCAAAGTCCAAAGTGGGAACTCTGTAAGTGCTGGACAAATCTTCCTAAGGGGTTTAAAAAAGAAACATATACCACAATCCTATCAGTGAAAAGGACACCCATTGTTTCACAACACTGCCATTCCATACAGAATCAAAGAATCATCTGGGTTGGTGGGGACCTCCACCCAGCCCAAGCTCTGTCCTCCACTAAATGATATCACTAAGCTCTACATCTAAACGTCTTTTGAAGATCTCCAGGGATGGTGAGTTAACCATTCCCTGGGCAGCCCATTCCAATGACCAACAACCCAACTGGTAAAGAAGTTTTTCCTAATACACCGCCTAAACCTCCCCTGGCACAACTTTAGCCCATTCCCCCTTGTCCTGTCACCAGGCACATGGGAGAATAGACCAACCCCCACCTCACTACAGCCTCCTTTAAGGAATCTATAGACTGCGATAAGGTTGCGCCTGAGCCTTCTTTTCTCCAGGCTGAACAATCCCAGCTCCCTCAGCCACTCCTCGTAGGACTTGTTCTCCAGACCCCTCACAAGCTTCATTGCCCTTCTCTGGACTCACTCAAGCACCTCGATATCCTTCTTGTAGCAATGGGCCCAAAACTGAATACAGTACTCAAGGTGCAGCCTCATCAGAGCCGAGTACAGGGGGAAAATCACTTCCCTAGCCCTGCTGGCCACACTGCTTCTTATGCAAGCCAGGATGCTGTTGGCCTTCTTGGCCACCTGAGCACACTGCTGCCTCATATTCAGCCGACTATCAACCAATACTCCCAGGTCCTTCTCTGCCAGACAGCTTTCCAACCACTCATTTCCCAGCCTGTTGCGTTGCTTGGGGTTGTTGTGCCCCCAGGTGCCGCACTCAGCACTTGGCCTTGTTGAACTTCATGCAGTTGGCCTCAACCCATCAGTCCAGCCTATCCAGATCCTACTGCAGAGCCTTCTTTCACTTTTGTCATAGAAGGAGATCAAGTTCGTCAAGCAGGATCTGCCTTTCATAAACCCATGCTGACTGGGCCTGATTGCCTGCATGCCCTGCAAGTGCTGCGTGATGGCACTCAAGATAATCTGCTCCATGAGCTTCCCTGGCACTGAGGTCAAACTGACAGGCCTGTAGTTCCCCAGGTCTGCCCTCTGGCTCTTCTTGTAGATGAGCGCCACGTTTGCTAGCCGCCAGTCAAGTGGTACCTCCCCTGATATCCAGGACTGCTAATAAATGATGGAAAGCAGCTTGGCCAGCTCCTCCGCCAGTTCTCTCAGTACCCTCGGGTGGATCCCATCTGGCCCCATTGACTTGCATACATCCAAGTGTCGTAGCAGGTCACCAACTATTTCCTCATGGATAATGAGGGCCACATTCTGCTCCCCATGCCCTTCCACCAGCTCAGGGTACTGGGTATGCAGAGAACAACTGCTCTTGCTGCTAAAGACTGAGGCAAAGAAGGCATTAAGCATCTCAGCCTTTTCCTTATCTCTCATCAGTAAGTTTCCCTCCGCATCCAGTAAAGGATGGAGATTCTCCTTAGTCCCCCTTTTCATGTTAATGTATTTATAAAAATGTTTTTTGTTATCTTTAATGGCAGTAACCAGACTGAGCTCCAGATGAGCTTTGGCCTTTCTAATTTTGTCCCTACACATCTTTATAACATCCTTGTAATCCTTCTGAGTGCCTCCTCCCCCCCTACTCCCCTCCACCCACCTTTTCCAAAGATCATAAACCCTCTTTTTTTTCCTAAGCTCTAACCACAGCTCTCTGTTCAGTCAGGTCGGTCTTCCATGCTGGCTTGTATCTGGGCATGTGGGGACAGACTGTTCCTGAGCCTTTAAGATTTCCTTTTGAAGCCTTCAAGAATGAAATCCTTCTTGAAGTCCAGCCTTCCTGGACTCCTCTGTCCTTCAGAACTGCCTCCCAAGGGCCTCTGCCAATCAGTGTCTGAATAGCTCAGAGTCTGCCCTATGGAAGTTCAAGATAGCAGTTTTACTGATTCCCTTCCTGACTTCACCAAGAGGAGAGAACTCTACTGTTTCGTGGTCACTCTGCCCAAGACAGCTCCGGAGTACTACATCTCCCAACAGTCCTTCTCTGTTTTGTGAACAGAAGGTCAAGAAGGGCACCTCCCCTAATAGGCTCACTAACCAGCTGCATCAGGAGGTTATCTTCCACGTTCTCCAGAAACCTCCTAGACTGCTTCCTCTGAGCTGTATTGCATTTCCAAGATATGTCTGGGAAGTTGAACTCCCCCACAAGGACAAGAGCTGACGATTTTGCAACTTCTGCCAGCTGACTGTAGAATTCCTCATCCGTCTCCTCATCCTGGTTTGGAGGTCTGTAACAGGCCCCCACCAGGATGCTTGCCTTGTTGGCCTTCCCACTGATCCTAACCCATAGTGACTCAACCTTATGATTCCCAGCCTCAAGTTCCACAACATCAAAAAACTCTCTGATACACAGAGCCACACCATCACCCCTTCCATGCTGCCTGTCTCTTCTGAAGAGCCTATAGCCAGCCATACCTTCTTTGTTATTGTTAATGTGTGAAATGTGTTGTAAATTAAAATTTTTATTAAAAGAAAACATTTTCTCTAGCATTGAAGATGGCTTAAAAGTAATAGCATGATTTTCTCTTGCACCACAGGTTAAGAACTATGCATCATTAAGCTTCAGTTACTTTAACATTTGGATCATATACTGATATCTTTACAGCTATAGTTTTTAGAAAATCCAATACCTAATATCAAACATTAATGTGTTCCTAAGAACGCTCATTGAACTTTTAAATCAAGAAAGAGTTACATTCCCAAGATTTTGGGAAGAAATCACAGGGAATGCTTGAGATAAGTTTATTGGGTTTCGCTGTGAGAGAACACAGCAAAGAATAAAGCAAAGAATATGGGAATAAGTTCAACATTTTAGTAAAGGTGACAAGTTTATGGTGTTAAAAGTGAACTGTGAGGTTTATAAACTTTTGGTCAACTATTACATTGAGTTGTTTGGGTTCATTTACATTCAAAAGTTCTGGAATGCAAGCACAGAAGACAAAAACAGTTTCCAAACACATTAGGGAAGCTTAGACCACTTTTGTCACATCTGTTATGCCAGGGCCTTTCAGCCCTAAGAAACATGAGAAAATATTGATGATCTTTCCTTATACATAGCCCCCAAAGTTAATTCCAATAGCCAGAAAATGTGTTCCATCCCATACTACCTCTTGAATATCAAGCTGATACTAGACTGAGAATATATATTGCACATTACTGACAAAAAAAAAAAAAAAACAAAACTTAAATAATGAGTCATATATTTATCAAGCATCTAATGATGCCTAATCCTTAAAGAACCTGATGAGTAACTTGATAATCAGCAGAAAAACAATTTGAAACTCATTGCTCTCGGTTAGATAACAAAAGCCAACAAAAGCAGCCTTTTGTGAATTTACCCTCCGACAATTAGTAGATAAATTCACTATCTTGCTATAATCTCTCTTCAAAACATTTTTTTCCTTTATTAACCTCTAATTGTTTAAATTTCATCTGGAGTTAAAAACAAAGACAAGTAGCTGTGCTCAACATAGGTTTTAGAACATATGTTATTACAATCACTTTTTGTAAAAATAATACTCACTATACAAAGAAACTTAAACTGTTTTTCCTCCTAAACTTTCTTCAGGAAAAAAAAAATCTATTCCATAAGGTTGAAATAATCTCTTTAATATTGGTACCAAAATAGCAAAATGCCGTAATTACATCATTATTTTGTCAGTCTCTGTCAATCCACTGTAAGAAAATATTCTCTCTCTCACCTCTTATTATATTCCTTTATCCAGGTCTTAACACCTTCATAATGTTGTTATCTCTGTTGTCTTAGAGTACATGCTTTTCAAGTCAGGATTGTCTTCCACTTGTCTGTAAAGTTCCTGCATATTTACAGGGCTATACTAATAAAACCATAAAACTAGTAAAACAATAAAAAGATAAAACATATAAAACAATAAAACAATAAAACAATACACAGATAATTCTGGTTTGTAATTCTTAGTGTTCTTACTAATGTATTTATTTTGGAGAAGCAGACTACCTATATTACTCATAGTATTCACACCTACTTCAGATAGTGAACATTTAATTGACCCTTATAAAATCACATTCAAAACTTGTATACACAAAGAATGAAAAGTTACCTGTCTTGTGCAACAGTAGCAACGGACAATTGTGTCAAGGTTCTGCTTAGTGGTCTTTTAGGCTTCAGCAGTATATTAAATAGGGCCAAGGAACTTTTTCTGTCCACTGAAGTAGTGTGGTCTACACTGTTGAGTAATTGCTTGCATATTTTTGGCTTGTTGCAAAAAAACAAAAGCAAAAAACAAAAACAAACAAACCAAAACAAAACAACAAACAAACAAACAACAACAACAAAAACTCCCAACCAAAGTTTGAGAAAAGCACAATTCTCAAAACACACTGTGGTTATAGTTTCCAGTTTTAGAGGGCATCAGTTTATGAGCATGAATGTAATACTAATAATGCATGCTAAAGAATGGTCCAATTAGTCTGTCTATTAGTATAGATACAGCCTTAGACAGCAGTCAAAGTGACAAATAATTTCTGTGGAGGAAAATCTAAGGTAGGGTTCTGTTTTTATTCTACAAGCTTTAAGAATCTTTGCAATCCTTGGAGCTGGTAAGTGTTCAGTAGTTTTAATTGTGTTTTCATCTGTTAACCATGAGATGGCAGTTTCTCACAAAGTGCATCTTAGCCCTACCAGCCCCTTGCTCTCCCCCCTCTCAAAATCCACAAGATGATATAACTCTACAAATATTATCTGTTCTGTGCAACCTGTTATTTGTTTTCCACTAACAAATATAGTAACCGAATTTATATTAAAAAGTCATATTCTGTAATAGCATAAAAACCTTAGGAAGTGAAAGAGAGATCATGACTTCTTGACTATTTGAACATTGTTTCATTCTGTCTACAAATTTAGAAAAACTGCCTATAATTCAGGAGGAATTCTTCACAGACTGTGCTCACACTGTTGCTGTTTATTTTATTTATTTATTATTTTATGATCAATAACCAAAGATTAAACTGTGGAAAAAAAAAATCTAAAGAAAATCTTACAACTTTTAAGTGACAAGTAATTTTGCTGGTATAGATTACAAACAGTTCTACTTAGTGCAGGAATGTTATTTGTATGCAGTATTCTGTAGCAAGTTCAGAAGATGTGAGTAGTTTAATTAACTGACTTAATTTCTTTACTTTGCATTAATATGAGACACTGGATATTGAAATATCTGTGCAAAGTACACAGTAAATAGAAATATAGCCATATTTAAATAGAATAATATTGAGAAAAATATTTTTGAAATTATTCAGCATTTATACATAATTTTCAAAGACAATTCTCTTATAATATTGCAGTTTTGCATAACTGAACTTGGGGGCATTTTGCATCAAAATATATTAAGGTAAATGGAAAAATTCAGATATATTATATCAAGAGCTCTATGATTCCCACTGCAGAAATCTCCATAATTATAGAGATTATAGAGATTGCACAGTAATACTAATTCTCCAGTAAAACTGATGCAATTAAAAGATAGCAGTAGTTCTAAATTAAAACCTCATATTTGCATTTGTAAGATAACAATTAGATTAGTCAATAAAACTTTGTGAAGTAAAATCGTAATCTTCATTATTTTTCTATGGAAAAAAAACAAAAAGAATAAAGAACAGAAGAGAAAGACTGAAGGAACACTGTAATTATTTACAGTGCATATTTGTTATCCTAGTCAATGAAACATTTTAGTTTTGGATTTTGGGAACATCTGCTCATACATTTAATGTGTATATCTACACTGTTATAACTGCAGTTGCTTTTATTTTTTAGTTCGTTAATGAACATATCTTCTGAGTATGCATCAAGTAGTGATGGTGGAGGAGGAAGAAGAGGGAAATGGCACAGCAGACTTTTAAGCACTGTGCAGTATTAAGAGCAAAGTTCACTACAGGTGATAATATTGATTTTCTGAAATGGTGGACAGCAAAGTTATGAACACTTCTGTGAGTAATAAGTAAATAAATAAATAAAGTTTGGTCTATAACTAGAACTAAAAGTAAACTAGAGAAAAAAATCAGGAGAAACATTGGCAGAGTTCATAGACTGTATATACTAGACCTATTTTATTCAACATGAAGCGTGGAGGGTTAGGAATTTGATGCATGTGTTTGTTCTCCAAGCAACAAGGATATTTTAACATTTGTGGCCTGATGTCTAATCCAAGAAAATGGATTAAAATTTTATCTAGTTATCACCTGCTGTGTAGAGACCTCATTACGAATACAAGAATCACAAAGGGTATTGTTGTTATGCATGTATGTATTTTTTCCCCTTGTGTTTTTTTGAACACAGAGGAAATAGCTCTCTCCCTAAACCTTAATGAGTCAAGGTGAATTCAAACCAGATGTTTTCTGGTTTTATTCTCATTTACAAATTGCAGCTACACTTGCTGCATAGAATGCCCTAGATGTAATGACCAGCTAGTGCTCCCTCTTTTAGGAGTTAACATTCATGGGTCAGGATCCAAGCTAAATGTTTATTTATCTAACTGTTTTATAGTAGAGTTTGGTTAAAAGTCTTGGCACAGTGCACTTTAGTTTAAGGTTGACAGCAGTGCTGGCCTCAGTATCTATATGTGTGTAATTTAGCTGTGCTACTGGAAGTCTATGGAAGATTAATGAATGGCAAAGTTCTGTGGCATTTGTGAAGAGATGCAGGATAGGGCAAACCAGTTACCATCTGTTCAAAATGTCTCTTACAGCTCTTTTAAAGAAAACCATTATCAGCAGTAGATAAAAGCATACAGCAGTTTTAAATATAAATATTTGTATGGTGTCATTGGGAAGTTCTGTTTCTATACTTACATTGTTAGGTCAATAAGTGTCTCATATACGTGTATATATATACATGCCTATACATATATGTATATGTATTTATGTGTGCATGTGTTGTATGTTTAACTCTGTTTCATGTAGTATCTTAAAAAGATGAAAAAAAGCAATAAAATACAAGACACTAGACTCTTAATACTTCAATTTATTGAAAATAAGTTATTAATAGTCTCCCCCCAATAAAAATGAGAGATATTTAGTTCTATATACATAATTATATGTATATTGCATATTTATTGAAACAAAAAATGAATCAGTGTATTTAAAATGTAAAGTTATGTGATTTTATGTAATCTCACCATAGGATATCCCCATTTTTAGGTGGATTTACTAGAATTTGTAGGCCAGGAGTAGAAACAAAGACACCACAAATATGAAAATAAATATGTAGGGAGCTGAACTGAGCTCTCTGCCTCCTTTTACATTAGGATAAATATCTTGGAAGATGATGGTTTGAAAAACATTTCAGATACATGTTAATAAAGAAATGGAATAACATATGAAAGATTGAAAGCTTTTCTGGTGGGTTTGAGGTAGATAACTTCTGAAACAAACAAATGGACTTTGAAGGACATGTTACACAAGGCAATAGTAAAGAAATAACATCAAAGTGATTCTAGGATCGTTGATTCTATTCAGCATAGCTAAATATTTCCTTCCCTTCTTGTAACGTTATTGGATCATTTGTTGCATTTTGAGAATCTCAGAGAAATAAACTATACCATATTTATTTATTTATTTTACTAAATATTTTTCAAGAAGATCTTACATCATCTCACTCCATACAATAAATATTTCGTACT